>NC_084588.1:55152342-55349842 GCF_033807715.1 Cololabis saira
GGGACCAATAACGCCCCTATTGGCTTTGATCGGAGATCAGAAAATAATAGTAATAATAGTTGGATGTGATTCTTGAACAGAATCGCAGGCTGGCGGCGTCTTTGAGCTCATTGGCAAGATGGAGAAGACCTTGGAGAAGTTGGAAGCTCGGCTTGGCGGGAATTGATCACAAATTTGTCTGATTGGAGTCGCCATTGATGAACCAGAGACTAAAGGCAGACGGAAAATTACTGAGTCTGTCTGTTTTCAATATAATTGTTGATTCTATAATCTGGCCTTGACAGGGCGGGTTTGGCCGATCACTCTGGTCACAATCTCCCTGGTGGAATGTAAACAAGGTGACTCTGCCCCCCCACTAGCCCTCCCCTCTCAGGAACATCTGTGGACCTGTTTCAGAACTGACCGAGCCGTCTGATAACATCAAGGACATTGCTGAGAGCAGCTCTGAGAGAAGTTCACGGACTCATCTTTACACGCACACGTACTGATAACCACACCTCCCTCATCTCAACGTCTTCCTCACCCCCCTCTTATCAGCCTCCCCAACGCAGTCTCCCGGGTATCGAGCGCCACAAAGTTGCGGCGATCACTTGGATGTGCTGGGACCCCCCCTTTTTCTGATTCTGATGTGGTTGTTGATGGTCCAGCTGCTCCTGCAGGAACCTAAAGTTACCTGATCTGGTTGTTGATGGTCCAGCTGCTCCTGCAGTAACCTAAAGTTACCTGATCTGGTTGTTGATGGTCCAGCTGCTCCTGCAGTAAAGGTTACCTGATCTCGTTGTTGATGGTCCAGCTGCTCCTGCAGTAACCTAAAGTTACCTGATCTGGTTGTTGATGGTCCAGCTGCTCCTGCAGTAAAGGTTACCTGATCTCGTTGTTGATGGTCCAGCTGCTCCTGCAGTAACCTAAAGTTACCTGATCTGGTTGTTGATGGTCCAGCTGCTCCTGCAGTAACCTAAAGTTACCTGATCTGGTTGTTGATGGTCCAGCCTGCTCCTGCAGTAAAGGTTACCTGATCTCGTTGTTGATGGCGTCCAGCTGCTCCTGCAGCATCAGCGCCAGCGTCTGGGCGTCGGCCTGGCCGGCGGGCGACAGCAAGTCCACCGAGCTGAACATGGCGTCCCGCTCGTCCTCCAGGTCCGACGCGTCCATGTCGCTCTCGAAGGCCTGGGCCACGTTGGCGTTGGCTAGCACGTTAGCCTGCTGCATGCGCTCCCACTCCTGCTCGTTCAGCGTCTGCACCTTCAGGTGCATGATGGGAAACAGAGGGCGGGGTTAGGGCTCAGGTGCATGATGGGAAACACAGGGGGGGGTTAGTGCTCAGGTACGCAGATACAACACAGACACCAACAAGCTGCTGACTCACATGTCGCTGACGTCCATCACGGAGCAAGAAGAGAGGAGAGAAACGTCAGACAGAACAACGACAAGACACAGGGAGGAGAGAAAACAGAGAAACCAGAGAAACCAGAGAAACTAGATCAGGGGGGGCCAAACAGTCAGACGCTAAAGCCTGGATTATGGTTCTGCGTTAAACCAACACAGAAACTACGCCGTTGCCGTGACGCCGTTGCCGTGACGCCGTTGCCGTGACGCCGTTGCCGTGACGCCCTTGCCGTGAACCGTGTGGTATAATGAGCTTATACCACGGCTTCTATTCCAAAGTCTCATCACAGCAGATCATTCCACGTCAGGGAAGCAACAATGTTTCCATGACAACAACCAACTGGTACAGATTTATGACGGTTACAGCAGGTAGCAAAAAGTAGCTGGTGTTAAAGTTTAGTTTTTATTTTCGTTAACAATTAATGAGTCATGTTGAGGGTAAACTTTGATCTCAGGGGAGGAGCTAATGTCAGTGGGGAGGAGACGCGCTCAGCTGTGATATAATGATCGTATACCACGGCCTGGCGGGATGTATTGCTTAAATATTAATATCTAATTTATATTATATGTATTAAACTCTCCCACTCTGTTAAAAACGTCCTGTGTTCATCTTCATATTTTTGTTTGGCCGTGCATTTTTTCCCTGCCGTTTTGAGAGTGGATTTTTTTTCCCTAAAAGTTATTTGTGTCACAAAAGCACAATTCAACACAAGCGCTAGCGCCGTATAGTTAAACAGGTTGAGCAGGGACTTATGTAAACTAGTGATGCACCGATTGTTCGGTAACCGAAATTGTTTGGCCGAAAACGCAAAAAAAACACTTTGGGTGTTCGGTGGAATAAGTGGGAAAAAAACGAACAATTAATAACGGCGTTGTAAAATAAGGAAATAAACTGGCCGCTCCCGTACCGTTGCGCACCACAAACATAAATCGTTGGCCAACCAAAAACTAACCCCATAAGAATTTTACCAACATTCACCAGGAGGTGGAACCAAAACAACAGAATGCTGGAAATTAAAACATGTTCAGTTTTTTATGTTCAATAAATATTTTCTACCTTGTAATTTTGTAAAAGATTTTTTTCTTTGAAAAGCCTAAATCAAATTTATTTGATTTATGCAATGGTGAAAAAATTGGCAAAATATGAAAAACTGCAAAGAACCATGTTCAGTATTGTTCGGTATTCGGCCAAGTGTTTATTATTATTTTCGGTTCCGGTTTCGGCCACAAATGTTCATTTCGGTGCATCACTAGTGTAAACCTTTCCCTGAACAGCGACACAGGTTTGATTCCAGTCGCGCCATATTTTGCCTCCACTTCCTACGTGTCTGTCTTTCAGTGCACAAGGTTGGCCCCCCCTGATCCAGAGCATGCAGAGCTTGGAGCTTGTGTCTGACGCCGGTCCACCAGCTTCTCCAGACTCCTCAAACTCCAGCCTCTACTCACCTTGGAGGGCTCGTCCCGCATCGCCGCCAGCCGGCCCTTCTGAGGCCTCCGGAGGACCAGAGCGCTGCCGTAGTCGGAGCTGCTGTCCATCAGGGAGGAGGCCGAGACGGGGAACCTGAAGTCGGGGGTGCTGCCCATCTGGGAGCGTCTGGAACAGAGAAACCACCACTCAGGCCCCGTTTACACATAGCCGGGTATTTACAAAACCGGATATTTCCCTCTTTACGTTTTGAAAAATTCCATCGTTTACACGAGATCCTTTTCAAAATCTCTTCGTTTACACGAATCCGCATAAAAACGCTGTTAACGTCATGCTAGCCAATCAGAATCCTGGAAAAAACATCAACAAATGACACGTGTAACTTCCAGTTAAGGCTAATTTATGGTTCCGCGTTACACCAACGCAGACAGGCTTTACTTCCAAGACGGAACGAGAGTCTTTGGTTTGGAGTGACGGAGAAGTGGAGTTACTTTTAAGTGTGACGTTAGAATATAAAACAGGTCAAATACAAGAAAATATTGACGGTTACAAACTAATTGTAACCACAGGTGTCACTCATGACGCTGGTGACGTTTCTGTCTCATAATGTGACGTTCTGAAGACTAAATGTCCGTTTCTCTCCGTTTACAAGCAAACGTGAAGACGGAGGTTTTAGAAATCTACACTTTGGCCGGAGTTTTCAGAAATGATCGTTTTTGGAGACTTTGAGCTTCGTTTTCGTGTAAACGAACGGACAAAACGCAGGAAAACGCCTCCGTTTTTGCTCCGTGGAAACGGGGCCTCAGAATCCAGGAGCAACCTGGAACCTGGAACCCGGGGGGGGAACCTCGGGAGGAGGAATCTCGGGGGGGAGAAGCATCTCACCCGTGCAGGAAGGAGTTGCTCCGGCTCCGGCCCTGCTGCTGCTGCTGCTGCTCGTTCTCCGTCCTCATGGTCTCGATCTGGATCAGCAGCTGCTCCTGCAGGAACCACAGCAGAACCGTTAGCTTCAACCAGAGCTGCTGATCACCGTGGGGGGGGGGGGGACCCGCCGCGGGAACAGCCGGCACCACGTCCGGGTTAAACCTGCTCACCTTCTCGTGGTGCGACTCCTCGATCAGCTTCTTGGTGTGATCCAGCTCCCGGATCAGGGCGTTCTGCAGAGAGACCAGCGTTAGCCGTTAGCGGACGTTAGCAGGTCCCAGCCTGCATCCTATTGGCGCCTAGGCATGCCTATGACAAACTAGTTCCTGCGTTTGTATCTTCTAGACTGGATTACTGT
Organism: Cololabis saira; assembly: GCF_033807715.1. Taxonomy (NCBI): domain Eukaryota; kingdom Metazoa; phylum Chordata; class Actinopteri; order Beloniformes; family Belonidae; genus Cololabis; species Cololabis saira. Next base: position 55,156,437 of record NC_084588.1, read on the forward strand.
AATGTGTTGTTAGCAGGATGTCCAAGTAATTTGCTGAATAGGCTCCAGCTGATCCAGAATGCAGCAGCACGAGTACTGACAGGAATCAGCAGGAGAGACCACGTCTCTCCAGTGTTAGCGTCGCTCCATTGGTTACCCGTAAAATTCAGAATCCAATTTAAAATTGTATTACTTGCATATAAAACCCAAAACGGCTTAGCTCCGCAGTATTTACAAGACCTGATAGTGCCTTATGTTCCTGGCAGAGCTCTCCGTTCTCAGAGTGCAGGTTTACTCGTAGTTCCTAGAGTATCTAAATGTAGATTTGGAGGGCGAGCGTTCTGCTATCAGGCACCATTACTATGGAACCAACTTCCAATCTGGGTTAAGGAGGCTGACACCACCTCCACCTTTAAAACTAAACTTAAAACCTTTCTGTTTAGTAAAGCCTATAGTTAGTGTTTAGTAAACCTCTAGCTGGTGTTGGTAAATCTCTAGGTAGTGTAAACTCTAGTGTGTTAGAGTCAGTAGTCATAGTTGCAGCTATAGAACAAGACTATAATAGTTAGTCTCAAATATAGCTTGGTGGTAGATATGCTGCTATAGGCTTATGCTGCAGGGGGGACCGACATGATCCACTGGGCGGTGCCTCTCACCCTTCTTCTCCTCTCCTCTTCCCTTCCTCTCTTCTCCATTTCCATTTTTATTTATTATAAATATCTCATAGCTATCATTTTTGTCGAGCGTTCCTGTAGTTTCTTGTGTCGGCCCCCCTTTTTTCTCTTTTGTGCATGTTTGCAGGCCGGAGCCTCGGGAGCTGTGTTCTGGCCTGCGCCCTGCGCATGCCTAGGCATTATAGGCACGCCTGTGACGCCTATGGCACTTTCAGTGTGAATCCAACCTTGTCCTCCAGCGCAGACATCCTCTCCTTCAGGTGCAGCTGCAGGCGCTCGTTGGATTCTGACAGCAGTTTGTCCACCGTCTCCGACAGACGTCTGTTGTGTTCCTCGTTCATCTTCTCTCTCTGCCGGGCCTGCAGGGAAACAGAGACAGAACCATTGGTAGAAGCATTGCTGCTGTTAGGAAATGTGCTAACTATCTAACTCCTGAAATTCGCAGACAGGTAGTACAAACATTGGTGTTATGTCATCTTGATTATTGTTCAGTTATCTGGGCATCTGCACCGAAGTCTGAGCTTACAAAGTTACAAACAGCTCAAAATAGGGCAGCTAGACTTACTCTTAACTGTTCTTATAGATCTAGTGTTGACCGAATGCATTCTTGTCTCAGTTGGTTGAAGGTGAATCTTAGGTTATCTACCAGTTTATTATTATTTATTCGAAACATTATTCATAGCAGGCATCCCACTGCATTCTCAAATCAGATTAGTTAGAGTTCAGATGTTCATCATTACAGAACCAACTTACATTACCAAGACCAAGAACAAATTCAATGAAAAACACTGTTGTATATAGAGCAATTTCATCATGGAACACTCTTCCTTTAAATATTAGGAGCATTCCAAACAAGAAATCATTTAAAAAACATGTTAAGTCATTTTTTAGATTGGAGAGTTAATAGTGTTATGTTATCATTTTGGGAACTGTGATTTATTCTTTTCTTTTTCTTCTTTTCATCTCTTTTTAATTGCAATTTGATCTGTGTATGTTTTGTAACTGGAATTGTATGTTATTGTGTATTGTTGTTTATATTGTACTTTTTAAATAGGACCCCAGGAAGACTAGCCTGGCGTTTGTGCGTCGGCTAATGGGGATCCTTAATAAACATTAAACATAAAACAGAACCAGAGACACGTCAGAACCAGCGCTGAGGATCGGTTCAAATGTCAAGAATCAGAATCCATTATCAAGATTTGATCCATCAGATTCCGATATTGATTTGGGTTCGTGTTATTAAAACTGTTTTTTGAGCTGTTGCATGAATGATATGACTGTAGTTCTGCAACATATTAATACTAGTATTATATTGAGATTCAACAGCAAGTATTGCAGCTAATGATGCTGTAAGGACCAATCAGCTCCCAGAATGGAAGGACCAATCAATCAGCTCCAGAATGGAAGGATCAATCAGCTCCAGAATGGAAGGACCAATCAATCAGCTCCAGAATGGAAGGATCAATCAGCTCCAGAATGGAAGGACCAATCAATCAGCTCCAGAATGGAAGGACCAATCAATCAGCTCCAGAATGGAAGGACCAATCAATCAGCTCCAGAATGGAAGGATCAATCAGCTCCAGAATGGAAGGACCAATCAATCAGCTCCAGAATGGAAGGATCAATCAGCTCCAGAATGGAAGGACCAATCAATCAGCTCCAGAATGGAAGGACCAATCAATCAGCTCCAGAATGGAAGGATCAATCAGCTCCAGAATGGAAGGACCAATCAGCTCCAGAATGGAAGGACCAATCAATCAGCTCCAGAATGGAAGGATCAATCAGAAATGTTGAGAAAAAAGTCGGAATTTTGAGAAAAAAAGTCGAAATTTCGAGATAAAAAAGGAAAGGAAAAAGGAAGAAAAAAAGAGAAAAAAATGGGAAAAAAAAAAGGACCAATCAGCTCCAGAATTACCAAACCGATCCAGGGAGGAAACAGAGGGAAATGCTTTTAGTTTTTCCATTTTGTGTTTTTCAGTTTTAAATTTTTGAGAATTTGGTTTTATAGCATTTTCTTGCAAATGTAACCCCAAGACAGTATATAAAGTAATGAAATATAGACAATTATAACTGAAAACTTTAATGTTTTCATACCTTTAAACATATTTAAAAGGCAAAAACATGACCCCAGTTATTCTGGTGTCCAACAAAACATTCCTTTTTTGGGCAAAAACCAAAAAATACCAAAAGTTGTAATGATGGAAAAAATAAAAAAAAAAATCAATCTTTAGACATACAAATGTATTTGTAGGAATGAATGTGAGAGTGGATTTAGAAATAAAGGTATAATAAAGGTAAATGTTTCCTCACCCTCAGCAGCTCCTGGTTCTTCTCCTCCAGCTGGGCCTCCAGCTGCCGCAGGCGCTCCTCCACGTTGCCATGACGCTCCTCCGCCTAAACATGGAGGAACATCGTTACCACGGTAACCGAGGAACAGCGTTACCACGGTAACCGAGGAACAGCGTCACCACGGTAACCAAGGAACAGCGTCACCACGGTAACCGCGGAACAGCGTCACCACGGTAACCGAGGAACAGCGTCACCACGGTAACCAAGGAACAGCGTCACCACGGTAACCGAGGAACAGCGTCACCACGGTAACCGCGGAACAGCGTCACCACGGTAACCGCGGAACAGCGTCACCACGGTAACCTCTCTACCATCGTTACCACGGTAACCTCTCTACCATCGTCACCACGGTAACCTCTCTACCATCGTTACCACGGTAACCTCTCTACCATCGTTACCACGGTAACCTCTCTACCATCGTCACCACGGTAACCTCTCTACCTGAATCTAGTTCAGATGGAGGAACAGCGTCACCACGGTAACCTCTCTACCATCGTCACCACGGTAACCTCTCTACCATCGTCACCACGGTAACCTCTCTACCATCGTCACCACGGTAACCTCTCTACCATCGTCACCACGGTAACCTCTCTACCATCGTTACCACGGTAACCGAGGAACATCGTCACCACGGTAACCTCTCTACCATCGTTACCACGGTAACCGAGGAACATCGTCACCACGGTAACCTCTCTACCATTGTCACCACGGTAACCTCTCTACCATCGTCACCACGGTAACCGAGGAACATCGTCACCACGGTAACCTCTCTACCATCGTCACCACGGTAACCTCTCTACCATCGTCACCACGGTAACCTCTCTACCATCGTTACCACGGTAACCGAGGAACAGCGTCACCACGGTAACCTCTCTACCATCGTTACCACGGTAACCTCTCTACCATCGTCACCACGGTAACCTCTCTACCATCGTCACCACGGTAACCTCTCTACCATCGTCACCACGGTAACCTCTTTACCATCGTCACCACGGTAACCTCTCTACCATCGTCACCACGGTAACCTCTCTCTCTACCATCGTCACCACGGTAACCGCTCTACCATCGTCACCACGGTAACCTCTCTACCATCGTCACCACGGTAACCTCTCTACCATCGTTACCACGGTAACCTCTCTCTCTACCATCGTCACCACGGTAACCTCTCTACCATCGTCACCACGGTAACCTCTCTCTCTACCATCGTCACCACGGTAACCTCTCTCTCTACCATCGTTACCACGGTAACCTCTCTACCATCGTTACCACGGTAACCTCTCTACCATCGTCACCACGGTAACCTCTCTACCATCGTTACCACGGTAACCTCTCTACCATCGTCACCACGGTAACCTCTCTACCATCGTCACCACGGTAACCTTTCTACCATCGTCACCACGGTAACCTCTCTACCATCGTTACCACGGTAACCTCTCTACCATCGTTACCACGGTAACCTCTCTACCATCGTCACCACGGTAACCTCTCTCTCTACCATCGTCACCACGGTAACCGAGGAACATCGTCACCACAGTAACCTCTCTACCTGAATCTAGTTCAGATGGAGGAACATCGTTACCACCATGTATCCCAGGAACCGGTCCCCTCAACCCTGTCCCCTCTGAAGGAGCCGTTAGACCCGTCTGTCCACCAGGAACCAGATATGAGGAACGTTTTTCTGCTCCTCTCCCTTATCCATCTGTCCTGCTGCTGCTTTTGTCCCGTCTCGTCTTCAGAGTCTCTTCTTTTCACTCTTCCCAAACTCTACAATCATGGAATTGATTAACTGGCCTCTCAGCACAATCAGAAGTCAGGGGGTAAGGGAGCCCTCCTGCCCCGATGGGACGTTTTTTGTTGGATACACAATGGATTCCTACAAATATTGTAAACCGTTGTGTTTGGTGATTCTGTCTGTCGAGGACGTTGAAGACGCTTCATAATTGGATTTATGATAGCAGGATTTCTCCTAATAGGAGGAGGGGGATTCCTGGTCTACCGACAAACGCGTAAGTCGTCGACAGCTGTTCTGGCTCTTTCAGAGCTGCCGGACGTGGCTGAAGGATCAAGCAAGGTGATCAACACTCAGACTTTAACGTTGGGGGAGCAAAACCGTAAGCTGGATGTGATTCTTGAACAGAATCGCAGGTTAGCGGCGTCTTTGAGCTCATTGGCAAGATGGATAAGACCTTGGAGAAGTTGGAAGCTCGGCTTGGCGGGAATTGATCACAAATTCGTCTGATTGGAGTCGCCATTGATGAACCAGAGACTTAAGGCAGACGGAAAATTACTGAATCTGTTTCTTTTCAATATAATTGTTGATTCTATAATCTGGCCTTGTCAGGGCGGGTTTGGCCGATCGCTCTGGTCACAATCTTCCTGGTGGAATGTAAACAAGGTGACTCTGCCCCCACTAACCCTCCCCTCTCAGGAACATCTGTGGACCTGTTTCAGAACTGACCGAGCCGTCTGATAACATCAAGGACATTGGCTGAGAGCAGCTCTGAGCGAAGTTCACGGACTTACCGCTACACACACTTGCTGATAACCACACCCCCCTCATCTCAACGCCTTCCTCGGCCCCCCCTCTTATCAGCACCCCCAACAGTCTCCGGGTTCGAGCGCCACGAAGCCGGGGCGATCACTTGGATGTGCTGTGCCCCTGTCTGGTGAGCTGGGAGGGGACGAGGTGGAGGAGGTTGTGGAACTAGCTGAAGACCTAGCATAGCGTCGTTACCTTGGTCAGCGCGGCTACCTGCTGCGCTAGCTCCGCCTCCACCTAGCGTAGCGTCAGTACCTTGGTTAGCGCGGCCACCCGCTGCGCTAGCTCCAGCTCCACCTCCACCTAGCCTAGCCTAGCGTCGTTACCTTGGTTAGCGCGGCCACCCGCTGTGCTAGCTCCGCCTCCACCTCCGGCAGCGTCTCGGCCTTGCGAATCGTTTGCTGCAGCTTCTGCTCGGCCAGTTCCAGCTTCTCCTGCAGCTGCCGGTTCCTGTCCTCCGTCTGGGAACAACAACAACAACAACAACATCAGTACCTGGACATTTAGCGGATGACACCAGCCACGAGTCTTTATATCAAACCATTCAAAAATATGGACCAATCAGATGAAGCGGGGGGCGCGCTTTTTGGCGTCTAGCGTCGCCACGGTAACACTTTTGAAAGAGAAAAGTAATGCGTGTAGTCGCAGGATGGAGACGCACATTTTGATGTATAACACATCTGGGTGCACGTTACGGTTCGGGCCGTATTAACTGCTGAAGGAATGGCATAAATTGCGCCAAAATGACACGATTAATTCAAAATGGCCGACTTCCTGTTTTTTTTTTTTTTTTTTTTTTATTTAACCTTTATTTATCCAGGAATAATCCCATTGAGATTAAAATCTCTTTTGCAAGGGGGTCCTGGCCAAGAAGGCAGCACAATAGGTCCACATTAGTTACACATTGAACAAAAGAGACATAAAAAACAGCTAAAACAGTTTGGCAATCACATCACTACAGTATAATCACTCAATGTTCGATAAAAGAACATGTGCATTCAGTAGTCAGATAGACCTTGATCCTAGCTTTAAAATCTAGCAAACTTGGGAGATGATCCAATTTAAGATGACTCTGTAATTTATACCAGGACGAGGGTGCAAATGCTTTGAAGGCACTTTCCCCAAAAACAGTCCGCGTACGAGGAATAGTGTCAATCTATCGTGCCTGAGACTACAGCTCAGTGTTGACTTTAGGAACCAAGAGAGAACACAAATAAGGGGGCAAGTCACACAAGATGGCTTTATAAAGAAAAATATACCAGTGTTCCCATCTACGATTGTGCAAAGAAGACCAGCCAACACTCTCATAAAGACTACAGTGATGAGTACGAAAACCTAAATCTGTTACAAATCTTAATGCTGCATGATACACCGAATCCAGCATTTTCAGGGAGGAGAGATTTGCATGCATGTATAACCTGTTGGGTTTGGGCCATGGCTCCAAGAGACTTTTCTTTAAGTTGTGACATGATACAGGTGTGTACCGATTTTCGTGCATGTACGTTAAACCGTATTGTGGGGCTTGAGCCACAAAGTTTTCTAGGGGGCGCTGTTGAGCCGTTAGGCCACGCCCATTAATGCAAACCATTAAATATCACATTTTTCACCAGGCCTGGCTTGGTGCAAAATTTGGTGACTTTTGGGGCACGTTTAGGGGAAAAAAAAGAGTCTCCTTTCGTCGGAAAGGGGGGGGCGCACTTTTTGGTGTCTAGCGTCGCCACGGTAACGCTTTTGAAAGAGAAAAGTAATGCGTGTTGTCGCAGGATGGAGACGCACATTTTGATGTACAACACACCTGGGTGCACGTTACGGTTCGGGCCATATTAATTGCGGAAGGAATGGCATAAATTGCGCCAATATTGCGCAAAAAGGTCTTTCCTTTCGTCAGAAAAATAAGGATAAAAAGGAAAATTCGTACAGATACAATAAGGCCTTGGCACTGTAAGTGCTCGGGCCCTAACTGACCCTTTCTCAAGGGTCAGTTAGGGTTAAGGGGCTGACACACCAAGCCGAAAATCAGCCGTCGGTGAGCGTCGGTGCTCGTCTGTCGTTAGTTCCCCCGGTGTGTCCCGCACGTCGCCACAGGTCGGCCTCCCGTCGGCAGCTTTTCAGCCGATTCGACATGTTGAATCGGCGTCGGCCGTCGGTCAAACAGCTCACTCTGTGATTGGCTGTTCCCAGAATTCTTTTCGTCGTCATTTGCGTAAATAAATATTTTGCATAAATATTTTACTTTCATAATATTCACTCAGTGAATGTACATAATCACTCGCTTGTCTTTTTCAAAACGGCCAGAATAAAGGCTGATTTATGGTTCTGCGTTACACCAACACAGAACCTACGGCGTAGGTTACGCGGCGATGCGCGCCGTACGCTACGCCGTACCCGGTACCCTACGCCGTACCCTATGCTGTACCCTACACCGTACCCTACGCCGTACCCTATGCTGTACCCTACACCGTACCCTACGCCGTACCCTATGCTGTATCCTACACCGTACCCTACGCCGTACCCTATGCTGTACCCTACACCGTACCCTACACCGTACCCTACGCCGTACCCCTATGCTGTACCCTACACCGTACCCTACACCGTACCCTACGCCGTAACCTATGCTGTACCCTACACCGTAACCTACGCCGTACCCTACGCCGTAACCTACACCGTACGCTACGCCGTACCCGGTACCCTACGCCGTACCCTATGCTGTACCCTACACCGTACCCTACGCTAGGGCTGAACGATATACCGTTATCGTATCTATATCGAGATATGAACATTCAAGACATTAATAACGGGAAAGCAACGATATAAACGATATATTTCCGCTCGCCCTGCTTGTACAGCGCGAGCAGTCTCCATAAACATTACTTTTAAGATTGCCCTTGAACGCACCACTACGGCCAGCCAACCACAAAGCTTATTTCATGCTTGCTGTTGATCGACAGCTGAAGCAACCAATGACAAACATAGGAGGGTGGGAGGGAGCCGTAGACGGAGACGCACACAGCCACACACAGGAGAGCGGAGAAGAGCGGAGAAATCCAAACGGAAGAAAAGAGACATGAGTGCGGAGGATAATGCGGCCGGTGGCGGTGCTGAATCTAATTTTGTGCCAAAACATAAATCATCATCCATTATTTGGAGGTATTTTGGATTTAGAAAGGGTGATGTCGACCAGAGCGAGGTGTTGTGCAAGTCGTGCTTGGTGAAAATTGCGACGTGTATTTCGCAGCCATCCGTTGTTTTTTTTTTAATTACAAAATAAAAATAGAGAAATAAACCAAAATAATCCGTTCCCCATCTTTTGTTTTGATAATAAAAAATTCATTGATGTGTTTGAAAATCGAAATTGGGAATTAAAACAGCGAGTGGAAAACTCTTTTCTCTATTTCGTTTACTGAAAACAAGGATTGGACAAATGGGGGGATTGCACATGCGCAGTAATACATTAAGAAAGTTGTTTCTGGTTCTTTTGCTCATCAGATTGAAAATTAACATTTTTAGATATTTAATTGTTGAAACAGAAAATAAATCAAATATGAAACATGGGAGTGAAACATGAGTTTAATCTGTAATCTGTCTTCACTCCGTCATGAAACTGCAGTGATGTTGTGACAGTCCGTTCAGCTGCAGCGTCCAATCAATAATCAATAACATGTACTGAACTCTAACTCTAACTGCATTGGTTATTTATCGTTAAAGCGGAGCTACAGTAAAATATTTTGATTATTATTTATTATTGAGTGACTTTATGTTAATGTTGATGACTGGCAGTGAGTTCTAATCAATAAAACTGCACTCTTTTGATTTCTGATGTTTTTATTTTTCTGAAAAATGCTTGGTTTTCACCGAACCGAAGTCATATCGTATCGTATCGATATCGAGATATCTGGCATGAATATCGAGATATGAAATTTTGTCCATATCGTTCAGCCCTACCCTACGCCGTACCCTATGCTGTACCCTACACCGTACCCTACGCCGTACCCTATGCTGTATCCTACACCGTACCCTACGCCGTACCCCTATGCTGTACCCTACACCGTAACCTACACCGTACCCTACGCCGTAACCTATGCTGTACCCTACACCGTAACCTACGCCGTACCCTACGCCGTAACCTACACCGTACCCTACGCCGTAACCTATGCTGTACCCTACACCGTAACCTACGCCGTACCCTACGCCGTACCCTACGCCGTAGTCTCTGCGTCGATTTAACGTGGAACCATAAATCAGCTCCGGAGCTGGCAGGCAGAAAATCCTGAAATTTTCGGAGCAAATTTCTTAACAGGCGTAGCTACAACTGTTAGATTTCATCTATTAAACCAACATTTATCTTCCTAAATGATTTATTTCAGCCAGCGGTAATTCTCCACAGAGCTGCAGGTGGTTTTGTATTGTACTTGTGTTTTTCTCAATAAAGCTTTGAAAAATAAAGTGCTGTCCTCCTCCTTGAGCCCCTGAATACAGACTAGCGCTGCCTGCTGGTATGGAGGGGAATTACCTCTCACGCATGTGCAGAACGTACGTGCTAGTTCGCCGTCGGGTGTCGTATTTGCGGTGTGAGCCCGACACCACCGACGCGACACAGCAGTCGGCAGAGAGCGGGGGAAGTCGGGTTGGTGTGTCAGCCCCTTAAGTCCGTCCTGGGCATTGCTCCACCTCTACCAGCCCCAGTTTAGTGGGGCGGTAGCAACAGACCAACTGTGACACCACTCCCCGGTTGTAGGTGGCGCTGTGGTTGTTACTAACTTGTTATTTTCCTGTTGCACAGCTGACTTCACTCCCGTTTACTCTAACGGCTCTACAGAGGTCAGTTCTCTCTCCGTCTCCTCCCAGCCAACAGGATGTTGGTTTGATTGTGTTTTGGGTTCAGTTGGTTATTTTACTTTACACATTCCAACACTCCGTCCCGCCCAGACACTCCCTACATGACTGAATCCCTGAGGAACATGTTTCCCTTCACTTCTGCAGATAATCTGATTGGGTTAAATAAACTTTGTTTCTTTAATCCATCAATATCCGTGTGGTCTCCTTTGATTTTGTTTGGATGCTGAATGGTTTCCATGACAACAACAGACCACCAAGCGCCACCAGCCCCCCTCCCCCGAGGATTGTGGGATGTATTATGGGATGTTTTGTGGGTTCCGTACCTGTCTGAAGAGCGAGTCCTTGTTGGCCACCTCGTTCTCCAGCTTGTCGTTGAGGTCGTGCACCGACGTGGCCTCTCGCTGGGCGGCCAGGTATCGTTTCTCCAGGGTGGTGATCCGCTCCTCCATGTCCTCCTTCTGGGCCATGGACTGGAACAAGACAGTAACATCAGTATAACTGAGCCCCCCGTCGCCACGGCAACCCTCACCTCAGTAACATCAGTATAACTGAGCCCCCCGTCGCCACGGCAACCCCCCACCCTCCTCATCCGCTCCTCCATGTCCTCCTTCTGGGCCATGGACTGGAGACTAGTGATGCACCGAAATGAAAATTTGTGGCCGAAACCGAAACCGAAAATAATAATAAACACTTGGCCGAATACCGAACAATACCGAACATGGTTCTTCGCAGTTTTTCATTTATTTTGCCAAGTTTTTCACCATTGCATAAATCAAATAAATTTGATTTAGTCATGCTTTTCAAAGAAAAAAATATTTTACAAAATTACAAGGTAGAAAACATTTGTTGAATATAAAAAGAGAAGAGAAAAGAGAAGTTGGAAGCTCGGCTTGGCGGGAATTGATCACAAATTCGTCTGATTGGAGTCGCCATTGATGAACCAGAGACTGAAGGCAGACGGAAAATTACTGAGTCTGCCTGTTTTTGCAATATAATTGTTGATTCTATAATGTATGACCGGAGCAGGAGTCTGGTTCTCATTGCCGGCAGTAAGTCAGACTTGTTCCCGGTGCATGTTGGACTCCGGCAGGGCTGCCCTTTGTCACCGGTCCTGTTCATAATTTTTATGGACAGGATTTCTAGGCGCAGCCAGGGGCCGGAGGGGATGCGGTTTGGGAACCTCAGGATTTCATCTCTGCTTTTTGCAGATGATGTTGTCCTGTTGGCTTCATCGGACCGGGACCTCCAGCATGTGCTGGGGCGAGGCCGAGTGCGACACGGCAGGGATGAGAACCAGCACCTCCAAGACCGAGGCCATGGTTCTCCATCGGAAAAGGGTGGCATGCCTTCTCCGGGTGGGTGGAGAAGTCCTGCCTCAGGTGGAGGAGTTCAAGTATCTCGGGATCTTGTTCACGAGTGAGGGAACAATGGAGCGTGAGATTGACAGACGGATCGGTGCAGCGTCCGCAGTTATGCGGTCAATGTACCGGACCGTCGTGGTGAAGAGGGAGCTGAGTCGAAAGGCGAAGCTCTCGATTTACCGGTCAATCTACGCCCCTACCCTCACCTATGGTCATGAACTTTGGGTAGTGACCGAAAGGACAAGATCGCGGATACAAGCGGCCGAGATGAGTTTCCTCCACAGGGTGGCTGGACGCTCCCTTAGAGATGAGTTTCCTCCCTTAGAGATGAGTTTCCTCCCTTAGAGATGAGTTTCCTCCGCAGGGTGGCTGGACGCTCCCTTAGAGATGAGTTTCCTCCCTTAGAGATGAGTTTCCTCCCTTAGAGATGAGTTTCCTCCCTTAGAGATAAGTTTCCTCCCTTAGAGATAAGTTTCCTCCCTTAGAGATGAGTTTCCTCCCTTAGAGATGAGTTTCCTCCCTTAGAGATGAGTTTCCTCCCTTAGAGATAGGGTGAGGAGTTTGGTCACCCGGGAGGAGCTCGGAGTCGAGCCGCTGCTCCTTCACATTGAGAGGAGTCAGCTGAGGTGGCTTGGGCATCTGTACCGGATGCCTCCTGGACGCCTCCCTAGGGAGGTGTTCCAGGCATGTCCCACCGGGAGGAGACTCCGGGGAAGACCCAGGACACGCTGGAGAGACTATGTCTCTGGGCTGGCCTGGGAACACCTCGGACTCCCCCCGGAACAGCTGGAGGAAGAGCTGGAGGAAGTGTCTGGGGTGAGGGAAGTCTGGGCATCCCTGCTGAGGCTGCTGCCCCCGCGACCCGGTAACGGATAAAGCGGGAGAAGATGAATGAATGATTCTATAATCTGGCCTTGACAGAGCGGTTTTGGCCAATCGTTCTGGTCACAATCTCCCTGGTGGAATGTAAACAAGGTGACTCTGCCCCCACTAGCCCTCCCCTCTCAGGAACATCTGTGGACCTGTTTCAGAACTGACCGAGCCGTCTGATAACATCAAGGACATTGGCTGAGGAGCAGCTCTGAGAGAAGTTCACGACTTATCGCTACACACACACACACTTACTGATCCCTCAGGTCCCTCACCTCCCCCAGGTCCCTCACCTCCCCCAGGTCCCTCACCTCCCTCAGGTCCCTCTGCAGACGTGTGTTCAGGTCCTCGGACCGGATCAGGTCCTTCCGGGCCGTGTCCAGGTCGTCCTCCAGCTCGTTGATCCGGGTCAACATGGCCGCCGTGCGCTCCTTCATCTGGCCCAGATCGGCCGTCTGCCGCTCCACCACGTCCTGCAGCTCCTTCCCCAAACCGGGCCCCAGCCCGGGCCGGGACTCATCCTCCTGGCTCAGGGACCCGTCCGAGGCTCGCTGTGGGAGACATGAAGGGGTTTAGAACTGGTACCGGTACCTGGCCCTGGTCCTGACATCTGGATTAATAATCTCTTTACAGTTGAAAAAGGTCTCCAGATCCACTAAAAACAGCCAGAATGAGTTTGTAAACCACTAAAAACAGCCAGAATGAGTTTGTAAACCACTAAAAACAGCCAGAATGAGGATGTAAACCACTAAAAACAGCCAGAATGAGGATGTAAACCACTAAAAACAGCCAGAATGAGGATGTAAACCACTAAAAACAGCCAGAATGAGTTTGTAAACCACTAAAAACCGCCAGAATGAGTTTGTAAACCACTAAAAACAGCCAGAATGAGTTTGTAAACCACTAAAAACAGCCAGAATGAGTTTGTAAACCACTAAAAACAGCCAGAATCAGTTGGTAAACCACTAAAAACAGCCATAATCAGTTGGTAAACCACTAAAAACAGCCAGAATCAGTTGGTAAACCACTAAAAACAGCCATAATCAGTTGGTAAACCACTAAAAACAGCCAGAATCAGTTGGTAAACCACTAAAAACAGCCAGAATGAGTTTGTAAACCACTAAAAACAGCCAGAATGAGTTTGTAAACCACTAAAAACAGACTAAATGAGTTTGTAAACCACTAAAAACAGCCAGAATGAGTTTGTAAACCACTAAAAACAGCCAGAATGAGGATGTAAACCACTAAAAACAGACTAAATGAGTTTGTAAACCACTAAAAACAGCCAGAATGAGTTTGTAAACCACTAAAAACAGCCAGTATGAGTTTGTAAACCACTAAAAACAGCCAGAATGAGGATGTAAACCACTAAAAACAGCCAGAATGAGTTTGTAAACCACTAAAAACAGCCAGAATAAGTTTGTAAACCACTAAAAACAGCCAGAATAAGTTGGTAAACCACTAAAAACAGCCAGAATGAGGATGTAAACCCCTAGAAACAGCCAGAATCAGTTGGTAAACCACTAAAAACAGCCAGAATGAGTTTGTAAACCACTAAAAACAGCCAGAATGAGGATGTAAACCACTAAAAACAGCCAGAATAAGTTGGTAAACCACTAAAAACAGCCAGAATGAGGATGTAAACCACTAAAAACAGCCAGAATAAGTTAGTAAACCACTAAAAACAGCCAGAATGAGGATGTTTGTAAAGCACTAAAAACAGCCAGAATGAGTTTGTAAACCTCTAAAAAACAGCCAGAATAAGTTTGTAAACCACTAAAAACAGCCAGAATAAGTTGGTAAACCACTAAAAACAGCCAGAATGAGTTTGTAAACACTAAAAACAGCCAGAATGAGGATGTAAACCACTAAAAACAGCCAGAATGAGTTTGTAAACCACTAAAAACAGCCAGAATAAGTTGGTAAACCACTAAAAACAGCCAGAATGAGGATGTTTGTAAAGCACTAAAAACAGCCAGAATGAGTTTGTAAACCACTAAAAACAGCCAGAATGAGTTTGTAAACCACTAAAAACAGCCAGAATGAGGATGTAAACCACTAAAAACAGCCAGAATGAGTTTGTAAACCACTAAAAACAGCCAGAATAAGTTGGTAAACCACTAAAAACAGCCAGAATGAGGATGTAAAGCACTAAAAACAGCCAGAATAAGTTGGTAAACCACTAAAAACAGCCAGAATGAGTTTGTAAACCACTAAAAACAGCCAGAATGAGTTGGTAAACCACTAAAAACAGCCAGAATGAGGATGTAAACCACTAAAAACAGCCAGTATGAGGATGTAAACCACTAAAAACAGCCAGAATGAGTTTGTAAACCACTAAAAACAGCCAGAATGAGTTTGTAAACCACTAAAAACAGCCAGTATGAGTTTGTAAACCACTAAAAACAGCCAGTATGAGTTTGTAAACCACTAAAAACAGCCAGAATAAGTTGGTAAACCACTAAAAACAGCCAGAATGAGTTTGTAAACCACTAAAAACAGCCAGAATGAGTTGGTAAACCACTAAAAACAGCCAGAATGAGGATGTTTGTAAAGCACTAAAAACAGCCAGTATGAGTTTGTAAACCACTAAAAACAGCCAGGATGAGGATGTAAACCACTAAAAACAGCCAGAATGAGGATGTAAACCACTAAAAACAGCCAGAATGAGTTTGTAAACCTCTAAAAACAGCCAGGATGAGGATGTAAACCACTAAAAACAGCCAGAATGAGTTTGTAAACCACTAAAAACAGCCAGAATGAGGATGTAAACCACTAAAAACAGCCAGAATGAGTTTGTAAACCACTAAAAACAGCCAGAATGAGGATGTAAACCACTAAAAACAGCCAGAATGAGGATGTAAACCACTAAAAACAGCCAGAATGAGTGTGTAAACCACTAAAAACAGCCAGAATGAGTTTGTAAACCACTAAAAACAGCCAGAATGAGTTTGTAAACCACTAAAAACAGCCAGAATGAGTTTGTAAACCACTAAAAACAGCCAGAATGAGTTTGTAAACCACTAAAAACAGCCAGAATGAGGATGTAAACCACTAAAAACAGCCAGAATGAGTTTGTAAACCACTAAAAACAGCCAGAATGAGTTTGTAAACCACTAAAAACAGCCAGGATGAGGATGTAAACCACTAAAAACAGCCAGGATGAGGATGTAAACCACTAAAAACAGCCAGGATGAGTTTGTAAACCACTAAAAACAGCCAGAATGAGGATGTAAACCACTAAA
Organism: Cololabis saira; assembly: GCF_033807715.1. Taxonomy (NCBI): domain Eukaryota; kingdom Metazoa; phylum Chordata; class Actinopteri; order Beloniformes; family Belonidae; genus Cololabis; species Cololabis saira. The sequence goes on from NC_084588.1 coordinate 55,172,290, forward strand.
AACAGCCAGGATGAGTTTGTAAACCACTAAAAACAGCCAGAATGAGGATGTAAACCACTAAAAACAGCCAGAATGAGGATGTAAACCACTAAAAACAGCCAGAATGAGGATGTAAACCACTAAAAACAGCCAGAATGAGGATGTAAACCACTAAAAACAGCCAGGATGAGTTTGTAAACCACTAAAAACAGCCAGAATGAGTTTGTAAACCACTAAAAACAGCCAGAATGAGTTTGTAAACCACTAAAAACAGCCAGAATGAGGATGTAAACCACTAAAAACAGCCAGAATGAGGATGTAAACCACTAAAAACAGCCAGGATGAGTTTGTAAACCACTAAAAACAGCCAGGATGAGGATGTAAACCTCTAAAAACAGCCAGAATGAGGATGTTTGTAAAGCACTAAAAACAGCCAGGATGAGGATGTAAACCTCTAAAAACAGCCAGAATGAGGATGTAAACCCCCAGACGTGTCTCACCTTGCCGTTGGTGCCGATCTCAGAGTTGTGGTTGACCTCGGATGTTCCGTCGGCCAGGCCTCGTTTCTGGCCGCTCTGCTCCCGGAGGAACGCCAGCTGCAGGAACAGAATCAGAAAGGTCTTGGTGACTGAGGGAAGAGCATGAAATGCTGGAGTTTTTACCTCTTTTCTTATCATTTTATTTCATTTTAAAACCACAAAAAGTGATGGATAAGCCCTAAATGCAGGGATTTGTGGTATAGAATTGTCAAATTGGTTTAATTCACCGTAGGAATTGTTACAGATTACTTTTGTAATCCTGTATTTGACCCGGTCTTTGTACGTTTTGACCGTATAGAAACGTAATTGTTGCCATTGTAAGAAGGTGATGAACCTGATGGATCTACTGCCCTTTCTATTATTTTACCTCTTTTCTTATAATTTCATTTCATTTTATTTGTTATTTAATGTTTATCATCTTCTTCTTCCGGCTCTCGACGAAGGCGGACGCTTTTTCTGCTCCTCTCCCTTATCTATCTGCCCTGCTGCTGCTTCTGTTTGTCTCGTCTTCTCTCCTTTTCATTCCTCCCAAACTCTACAATCATGGAATTGATTAACTGGTCTCTCAGCACAACCAGAAGTCAGGGGGTAAGGGAGCCCTCTTGCCCCGACGGGACATTTTTTGCTGGATACACAATGGATTCCTACAAATATTGGAAACCGTTGTGTTTGGTGATCCTGTCTGTCGAGGACGTTGAAGATGCTTCATAATTGGATTTATGATAGCAGGATTTCTCCTGATAGGAGGAGGGGAATTCCTGGTCTACCGACAAACGCGTAAGTCGTCGACAGCTGTTCTGGCTCTTTCAGAGCTGCCGGACGTGGCTGAAGGATCAAGCAAGGTGATCAACACTCAGACTTTAACGCTGGGGGAGCAAAGCCGTAAGCTGGATGTGATTCTTGAACAGAATCGCAGGCTGGCGGCGTCTTTGAGCTCATTGGCAAGATGGATAAGACCTTGGAGAAGTTGGAAGCTCGGCTTGGTGGGAATTGATCACAAATTCGTCTGATTGGAGTCGCCATTGATGGACCAGAGACTGAAGGCAGGCGGAGAATTACTGAGTCTGGCTGATTTCTTTTCTATACAATTGTTGATTCTATAATCTGACCTTGACAGGGCGGTTTGGCCGATCGCTCTGGTCACAATCTCCCTGGTGGAATGTGAACAAGATGACTCTGCCCCCACTAGCCCTCCCCTCTCAGGAACATCTGTGGACCTGGATCAGAACTGTACCGAGCCGTCTGATAACACCAAGGACATTGGCTGAGAGCAGCTCTGAGCGAAGTTCACGGATTTACCGCTCACACACACACTTGCTGATAACCACACCTCCCTCAACTCAACGCCTTCCTCACCCCCCCTAACGCAGTCTCCAGGTTTCGAGCGCCACGAAGCCGCGGCGATAACTTGGATTTACTGTGCCGGGTTTTCCTCACCTCTAGTTTCTAGATCTAGGTTATTTTAGTTACTTTAGTGTTTCCTCACCTCTTTGTGGGACATGGTGAGCTGTTCCTCCAGAGCGCTGCATCGCTCCAGAGCCACGCGGAGTCTCTCCCTCACCTGGAACACAAGAACGTTAGTAGAGCTGCAGATTCCTACAGCAGAATCCCCCCCGCCCCCTCCCCGCCCCCTAACCTTCTCGTCCAGGGCCTTGTGGTGCTCAAACAGGGACTTGAGGGCCTTCAGAACCTCCACCTCACTGGAGACGCCGGCCGGGGACTGGGCCTGCCGCTTCACCACCGTCATCCTCAGACTGCGCTCGTGGCGGGAAACCAGACACTCCAGGTGTTCCAGGAGGAGCTGAGGGGTAACAGGTACATTTAAAGCTGCAAGCAGCTCTTCACTAGACTGCGATATCACGAATACGGTAATAAGCCCAGCAGGCTTTTAGCCTATCAACTTAAAAAGAACGCGCGGATAGAACAATAAAATGCATACGTAATGCGACAGGCCAATTGAAATATGATACACAAACAATACAGTCCTCATTTTTTGACTTTTATGAACAGCTTTACACGTCAGAGAATCCCTCCGAAACGGACATCCATGCATTCCTGGATGATTTACCCCAGATCATCAAGGCTGACCAATCTGGCTTCGTGAAGGCACGCTACGCCTCTGACAATGTTCGGAGGTTACTTAATGTGATTGACCACTCGGCCCTATACAACAAACCAGCCCTACTGGTATCACTTGATGCAGAAAAAGCGTTTGATAGGGTCGAGTGGTCATATCTATTTGCCGTCCTGGAGATCGATCCCAGCAGTGTTAGACCTCATCACCAAATTTGGAATGATATCAGGCTATAAAATAAATCTGACAAAATCCAACGCTTTACTATTGAACTCCCCAGTCTCTCACAAACTCAAGACCGTCTCACCTTTCACCTGGGCTCAGAATGGCTTTAAATATCTCGGTATAAATGTGCCTCCCAAACTCAAAGATCTTTATCAGGTAAATTTTGTCCCATTACTTAAAAAGATTAAGGACGAGTTAGAACATTGCAATATGCTCCCCATTTCATTTCTCGGGCGAATTAATGTAATTAAAATGAACATATTACCACGTTTCAGCTATTTATTCCAGTCACTGCCCTGCTATTTAAATAAATCGTTCTTTAAGTCCGTAAATAAAATGCTGACCTCCTTTATCTGGAAAAGGCTCACTGGATTGATATAGAAGAAGAACTCTGTCTCCCTACACCCATAACCTCGCTACCATTTATCAACGATATAAGCACACTAAACCTGGTAACAAGAACCTATGTAGTTTGTAACACTCTTAGGGCGTGGCAAGATGTGAAAAAGTACTGTGGAGTCTCAGACAGAATCTCTGGGCTTGCCTCTTTATCGTTAAACCCAGATCTGCCACCATTGATTGGAAAATCCCTGTTTGCAAAGTGGAAGGAGAACGGTATATATCAGTTCCGACACCTGTTCACCAAAAGCACACTCAAATCCTTTCCAGATTTAAGATCAGAATTTGAAATCCCGAAACAAGATTTTTATAAATATTTGCAATTACGCCACTTAATTACCACTCTGAACTTTACGCCACTCTGTCTAAGTAAGATGTTTCCTAACTCATCCCCTAGATGTCATCGCTGCAAAACATGCATAGGGTCAACTATGCACATATTTTGGGAATGCAGAAAATTACAGCACTTTTGGGAGGCTGTGCATGACTTAACTGTCAAGGTTGTACAGACCCCTCTAGACTGTACACCAATACGTTACCTTTTTGGTACAGAACTGGACAAGACACTGGACCCCACACACACGAAGAGGATTGCTATGATATCCTACATAGCGAAGAAATGCATCCTACTCAACTGGAACCAGCACAAACCCCGACATTTAACCTGTTTAAACAAACTTTGAATGACACTTTGCGTTTGGAACAGCGCACGTACAGTCTAAAAAATAAGGGAGATGTTTTTCTCAGAATATGCAACCGCTCATGGACCTCTGACATTCATCCGGCATGGCTGGCCATGCCAGGATTCTGTGTACATAAAGAGACACATGCACTATGACCATGGTTTATTTGATTTGATTATTTATGTATTTGATTTACAAGTTGCCCTTTTACTTTGGGTAACCATTTCTTCTTTTCTTCTTTTTGTCTTGATTTTGCTTTGTTGTCTTTGTCCTGTATGTCTTTAAAATGCTAAAAACAAATAAAAATATAATTGAAAAAAAAAAAAGTTGCGAGCAGCGATGAACGGGCCCTCGCACTCATGGCCACCGCCCCCCATAAGCATATCAGACCACCCACGACTTCCTATGTCAAACCATTCAAAAGTTATGGCAGAAAATAGGAACTATGAAATATCGACCAATCAGAAGAAGGGGCGGGGCTAATTTTCACCAATTATGGTCAAGGACTCAAAACCGAGTCCCATGACACCACCCACGACTCTTTATGTCAAACCATTCAAAGGTTATGGCAGAGAAAAGTATTCTAGGGGGCGCTGTTGAGCCGTTAAGCCACGCCCATTAATGCAAACCATGAAATATCAAATTTATCGCCAGGCCTGGTGCAAAATTTGGTGCCTTTTGGAGAACTATCAAATATGGACAAATCAGATGAAGGTGGGCGCGCTTTTTGGCGTCGACACGGTAACACTTTTGAAAGAAAGAAAGAAAGAAAGAAAGAAAGAAAGAAAGAAAGAAAGAAAGAAAGAAAGAAAGAAAGAAAGAAAGAAAGAAAGAAAGAAAGAAAGAAAGAAAGAAAGAAAGAAAGAAAGAAAGAAAGAAAGAAAGAAAGAAAGAAAGAAAGAAAGAAAGAAAGAAAGAAAGAAAGAAAGAAAGAAAGAAAGAAAGAAAGAAAGAAAGAAAGAAAGAAAGAAAGAAAGAAAGAAAGAAAGAAAGAAAGAAAGAAAGAAAGAAAGAAAGAAAGAAAGAAAGAAAGAAAGAAAGAAAGAAAGAAAGAAAGAAAGAAAGAAAGAAAGAAAGAATTCACCTTCAGTGCTCGGGCCCTAATCAATAACCTGCTGGACTGTCTTTGCTGCCTTGTTGGTTACACGGAGCAACAACATCGCACCGCTACACATGCAGGTGGTGGTTCTCACCCTGGTGTTGTTCCTCTCCGCCTTCAGCTCGGCGATCTCCTCCTCCTTCTCCAGGAGCTGCTCCCGGCACATGTTCACCTCCTTAGTGAGCGCTGCAAACTCCTGGAACAGAAAAGACCCATTACTGAGTAGCGTCTCTTTGTCCAGTCACAGGAAACCCGGCGGCTGCAGCCCAGATTAAACTACCGGCTGGTAGTGGTTCATTTCAAACTGTCAGCTCCTTTAAATCAGGCCTAAAAACATAACTGTTTACTGAAGTGTACTCCTAAATTAAATACTTACCTGCTGGACTCTACTGCTCTTATTTTTAACAACTTGTGCTTTTTATTCATTTCCTTCTTTTCTCATCATTTTATTTCATTAGCTGCGCCACGAGGCACTCCTCCATAGCTACAAGCACATCGATCTCATCTTTCAGGATCTTGGCCGTCGTCGCGCTGACGCTGAACAGCCCCCCCCCATCCCTCTTCCAGGACGCCATCGAGTGGTGTGACTTTTATTAGCGATTGGTGCGCACGTTGCGCAAAAACGTGCGTTTTTTCAGCCATCCGGAACGCATTGGGAGAACTTTGGGGCCTCACCACTCTCACACCGTTGCTCAAAAAATTCTGAACCAATTTAAAAAGTTGTAGGCCCTGAATTTAACTACAGTCCTGTGAATTTTCAGAGCGATCGCACAAATAGTTTTCGCACAAAGTGCAAAAACATTTCCAAATTTCCAAACTAATGGGGAGATTTTCCCATGTATGTGTGTGGCGCGGAATGTCACACTGTGGATGGGAGGAGGTAAAAAAAAAGCCAAAATTCACCTTTTTTCTGAGTCACCTAACTTTCTCATACTTGCATGTAGGAATGTCATTCAAACGGAGGAAAACGTCTCTTCTCTCCAAACCCCAAACTGTTCTTTCCTAAGATGTACACTTTTCAAAATATGAGCACTCAAGCGAGGACTGGAAATCCCTTTTTCGTCAAATCTAGAGTGCGGATGTCGGTTGGAAGAGTGTGAGAAACAGTAAAAAAATAACCCAAATTTTTATTTGTAACTCGAGCTCACGGCCAAACCGTGAAAAGGAGACCAATAAGTTTTGGTCAGAATGTAGACATAGGTGTTGGGATTCATAAAATGTGACTTTGACATGCGGGGTATGCACAAAATTAGACGTAGGCTACGCCCTAACCTACGCCGTAGGCTCTGCGTCGATTTAACACGGACCCATAAATCTGCTCCCGAGCCGGCAGGCTGGTCTCATGCCGAAAACATCGGGTCAAATTTCTTAACAGACGTTATTTGGATAAACCGAGCCCAGGTTGGGGATCTTAACGGTTACTTTTACGCCTGAAAAAATATTAAAACTTAATAAAGTGGCATATTAACAGCGCTACAGCTGAAATTAAAACAGCTTTTAGCTCTGGGCTTCCTGATATGGTGTGACGTTTGTGCAAACGTAACTACGCACGCTTACGTACCCGAACGTAAACCACGCAGTCATGTAGCAAGTGCTGTCCCAATCCCTAGGGAACATTACAAGGTCCCTAGGGAACATTACAAGGTCCCTAGGGAACATTACAAGGTCCCTAGGAACATTACAAGGGCCCTAGGGCTAGTGGGTGAGGGCTAGCGGTAGAAAGTAGGGGGTGTATTGGGATTGGCCCTTAAACTAAACTCAAGCACTTTTCAGGCCTTGAAAACACCACATTGAAATTGAAGAACTCTCAAGGATTTCCAGCCCCCGGAGGAACCCTGGCCTACATGCAACTGCTGCTCTCAGGGATTACACGCTCGGCTGGAGCTAAAGAGACTTGTGTTGCAGCAGCAGCTCGGTGAGAGCTGAGGTTACTCTCCGTTCGGCCTCCGGCTCCTCCAGCTCTCTGGAACAATCTGCAGAGCTAAATAGTCCGTGTTCCAGACCAGATACCAGCACCACTGAAGGTGACCAAACCTACTTATAATCTTTTAAAAGATCCATGTCTATAGATGATATTCTGGTATGAAAACCTTCCTGAGTGGCAGCTGGATCAGAGTTATCAGCTCATGAAGTTCAGAAAATTGCATTTTAGATGCTGCTGCGTATCCTGGTTTAGACTCATGTACAGGAAATCTGTTAATGTTTCACTATATTGTCTTTGGTATCAGTTTAAAGGGGACCTTTTAAGCATTCATTCAAGCTAAGCACTGCAAAAACACAAAATCTTACCAGGAATATTTGTCTTATTTCTAGTTAGAATGTCCCATTTTTAGTCGGAAAATCTCATTACATTTAAAACAAGACTCATCACTGGAAAAAACAACAATTTTCACCTGTTTCAAGTACATTTTCACTTGAAATAAGTAGAAAAATCTGCCAGTGGAACAAGATTTATCTTCTCATTACAAGCAAAAAAATCTTGTTCCACTGGCAGATTTTTCTACTTATTTCAAGTGAAAATCTACTTGAAACAGGTGAAAATTGTTGTTTTTTCCAGTGATCAGTTTTGTTTTAAGTGTAATGAGATTTATTTTGACTAAAAATGAGATATTTTAACTAGAAATAAGACAAATATTCTTAAGATTTTGAGTTTTTGCAGTGTGAGTCTAAACCAGGATATGCAGCAGCATCTAAAATGTAATTTTCTGAACTTCATGAGCTGATAACTCTGATCCAGCTGCCACTCAGGAAGGTTTTATACCAGAATATCATCTACAGACATGGATATGTTCAAAAATCACCAGTAAGTTTGGTCACCTTGACTGGTTCTGACCAGTGAAAGTTTGGGCTCTGGCCCGTGGACTATAAAAGAGCAGGAAGAACTTTGATTGTGTCCACGGCTCAGATCCCGGCTCTGCAGAGAGGAAGGCTGGTAATTACAGAGCTGCTTACATTCTTACATTCCACAGCAGCGCTGGAGTTCTCTCAGAGATTTATCTGCGTCTGCACCATCTGCAGCGCTGGAGTTCTCTCAGAGATTTATCTGCGTCTGCACCATCTGCAGGGCTGGAGTTCTCTCAGAGATTTATCTACGTCTGCACCATCTGCAGCGCTGGAGTTCTCTCAGAGATTTATCTGCGTCTGCACCATCTGCAGGGCTGGAGTTCTCTCAGAGATTTATCTACGTCTGCACCATCTGCAGCGCTGGAGTTCTCTCAGAGATTTATCTGCGTCTGCACCATCTGCAGGGCTGGAGTTCTCTCAGAGATTTATCTACGTCTGCACCATCTGCAGCGCTGGAGTTCTCTCAGAGATTTATCTACGTCTGCACCATCTGCAGCCGGCATGTGTTTCCAACAACGTTCCTACAAACACGGTCCCGGGGTCGGATCTACGTCAGAACCAGGCGGGTTCAGGAAATGACAACGTACCGGGAACAGAGCAGCAGATAAAAGCTCTGGAGCAGCAGAGAAAAGCTTTGGAGCTGCAGATAAAAGCTCTGGAGCAGCAGATAAAAGCTCTGGAGCAGCAGATAAAAGCTCTGGAGCAGCAGAGAAAAGCTCTGGAGCAGAGAAACAACCTCGTACCGGAGACAGAGCTGCAGATAAAAGCTCTGGAGCTGCAGATAAAAGCTCTGGAGCAGCAGATAAAAGCTCTGGAGCAGCAGATAAAAGCTCTGGAGCAGCAGAGAAAAGCTTTGGAGCTGCAAACAACCTCGTACCGGTGAAAGAGCAGCAGATAAAAGCTCTGGAGCAGCAGATAAAAGCTCTGGAGCTGCAGATAAAAGCTCTGGAGCTGCAGATAAAAGCTCTGGAGCTGCAGATAAAAGCTCTGGAGCAGCAGAGAAAAGCTCTGGAGCAGAGAAACAACCTCGTACCGGAGACAGAGCTGCAGATAAAAGCTCTGGAGCAGCAGATAAAAGCTCTGGAGCTGCAGATACAAGCTCTGAAGCTGCAGATACAAGCTCTGGAGCAGCAGATAAAAGCTCTGGAGCAGCAGAGAAAAGCTCTGGAGCTGCAGATAAAAGCTCTGGAGCTGCAGATAAAAGCTCTGGAGCTGCAGATAAAAGCTCTGGAGCTGCAGATAAAAGCTCTGGAGCAGCAGAGAAAAGCTCTGGAGCTGCAGATAAAAGCTCTGGAGCTGCAGATAAAAGCTCTGGAGCTGCAGATAAAAGCTCTGGAGCTGCAGATAAAAGCTCTGGAGCTGCAGATAAAAGCTCTGGAGCTGCAGATAAAAGCTCTGGAGCTGCAGATAAAAGCTCTGGAGCTGCAGATAAAAGCTCTGGAGCTGCAAACAACCGAGGCAAAACTCGCCAGCCGCAGATATAAAGTCAGAGAAGGACGACAACAGTAGACAACAATGAAGAACCAAGAATAATCCAGAAACACCAGCAGAACCAGAATAATCCAGAATAATCCAGAAACACCAGCAGAACCAGAATAATCCAGAAACACCAGCAGAACCAGAATAATCCAGAAACACCAGTAGAACCAGAATAATCCAGAAACACCAGTAGAACCAGAATAATCCAGAAACACCAGCAGAACCAGAATAATCCAGAATAATCCAGAAACACCAGCAGAACCAGAATAATCCACAAACACCAGCAGGAACCAGAATAATCCAGAATAATCCAGAAACACCAGCAGAACCAGAATAATCCAGAATAATCCAGAAACACCAGCAGAACCAGAATAATCCAGAATAATCCAGAAACAGCAGCAGGAACCAGAATAATCCAGAATAATCCAGAAACACCAGCAGAACCAGAATAATCCAGAATAATCCAGAAACACCAGCAGAACCAGAATAATCCAGAATAATCCAGAAACACCAGCAGGAACCAGAATAATCCAGAATAATCCAGAAACACCAGCAGAACCAGAATAATCCAGAATAATCCAGAAACACCAGCAGAACCAGAATAATCCAGAAACACCAGCAGAACCAGAATAATCCAGAAACACCAGCAGAACCAGAATAATCCAGAAACACCAGCAGAACCAGAATAATCCAGAATAATCCAGAAACACCAGCAGAACCAGAATAATCCAGAAACATCTCTGTCTAACTGGAGTTTAACCTTAGACAGTTTGCAGTTAAACTGAACTTAATCAGTTAAACAATCATTTCACTCGGTGACACTAACGGGTCATTTGGATCTAAAGAGCGAAACAGCTGGATATCGTCAGCATAGAAATGCTGCTAAACTTTGTAATTTATTCATTTATTTATTTATTTTTTATTTATTAGGGATCCCCATCAGTCCTCACTGCAGTGCAGAATACAGGACTGTCTCAGAAAATTTGAATATTTTGATAAAGTTTTTTATTTTCTGTAATGCAATTAAAAAAACAAAAATGTCATCCATTCTGGATTCATTACAAATCAACTGAAATATTACAAGCCTTTTATTATTTTAATATTGCTGATCATGGATTACAGTTTAAGATTAAGATTCCCAGAATATTCTAATTTTTTGAGATAGGATATTTGAGTTTTCTTAAGCTGTAAACCATGATCAGCAATATTAAAATAATAAAAGGCTTGAAATATTTCAGTTGATTTGTAATGAATCCAGAATGGATGACATTTTTGTTTTTGTAATTGCTTTACAGAAAATAAAGAACTTTATCACAATATTCTAATTTTCTGGGACAGTCCTGTATTCTTCCTGGGATCCAACATTACACACATAAAACTATAAAATACAATCCTTACAATTAAAGCAGAACAAAATCTAAACTAAAATGATCTGAGACGTGATGGAATTCAGCCCTTGAATTGTTGGAACCAGCCAGAACCAACAACAAACAACAAACAACAACAAAAATCTATTTTACACAATCAGACTTTCAGAATAAACCAAGAGTTTCAGAATAAACCAAGAGTTTCAGAATAAACCAAGAGTTTCAGAATAAACCAAGAGTTTCAGAATAAACCAAGACTTTCAGAATAAACCAAGAGTTTCAGAATAAACCAAGAGTTTCAGAATAAACCAAGAGTTTCAGAATAAACCAAGAGTTTCAGAATAAACCAAGAGTTTCAGAATAAACCAAGACTTTCAGAATAAACCAAGAGTTTCAGAATAAACCAAGAGTTTCAGAATAAACCAACTAACTAAAACTAAGTTCTGCTTTTCCTCATGTATTTTTGAATCCAGCTTGATTGTTTATCCTGGTTAAATGTGGAGTTTATTCCAGCGTGTTCCTGCTCTACATCGGAGTTTATTATTTATATATATGTTTGAAATAAATTCATTCATTCATTCATATTTTAACTTTGTGCAGCCGAGCAGCACCAGCACCAGAATCAGAACCAGAACCAGAACCAGAACCTCCTGTATCAGGACTAGCTTGAGTCGAAAGAGCTGAAACCTGAGCCGGAGCATCAGCTGCACCAGCCGCCGTCTGGAACTAATTACTAATTACAATAGGTTCATTCAGAACCACCTGTTCACCTGTTCACCACCTCACCTGTTCACCTGTTCACCTGATCACCTGATCACCACCTCACCTGTTCACCTGATCACCTGTTCACCTGATCACCACCTCACCTGTTCACCTGATCACCACCTCACCTGTTCACCTGTTCACCACCTCACCTGTTCACCTGTTCACCACCTCACCTGATCACCTGTTCACCACCTCACCTGTTCACCTGTTCACCACCTCACCTGTTCACCTGTTCACCACCTCACCTGTTCACCACCTCACCTGATCACCTGTTCACCACCTCACCTGTTCACCTGTTCACCACCTCACCTGTTCACCTGATCACCACCTCACCTGTTCACCTGTTCACCACCTCACCTGTTCACCTGTTCACCTGATCACCACCTCACCTGTTCACCTGTTCACCACCTCACCTGTTCACCTGTTCACCACCTCACCTGTTCACCTGTTCACCACCTCACCTGTTCACCTGTTCACCTGTTCACCACCTCACCTGTTCACCTGATCACCACCTCACCTGTTCACCAGATCACCCTATCACCTGTTCACCACCTCACCTGTTCACCTGATCACCAGATCACCTGTTCACCTGATCACCACCTCACCTGTTCACCTGTTCACCACCTCACCTGTTCACCTGATCACCACCTCACCTGTTCACCTGTTCACCACCTCACCTGTTCACCTGTTCACCTGATCACCACCTCACCTGTTCACCTGTTCACCACCTCACCTGTTCACCACCTCACCTGTTCACCTGTTCACCACCTCACCTGTTCACCTCCTCACCTGTTCACCTGATCACCACCTCACCTGTTCACCTGATCACCACCTCACCTGATCACCACCTCACCTGTTCACCTGATCACCACCTCACCTGTTCACCTGTTCACCACCTCACCTGTTCACCTGTTCACCACCTCACCTGTTCACCTGATCACCACCTCACCTGTTCACCTGTTCACCACCTCACCTGTTCACCAGATCACCTTATCACCTGATCACCACCTCACCTGTTCACCACCTCACCTGTTCACCTGTTCACCACCTCACCTGTTCACCTGATCACCACCTCACCTGTTCACCAGATCACCTGTTCACCTGTTCACCTGTTCACCAGATCACCCTATCACCTGTTCACCAGATCACCTGTTCACCAGATCACCTGTTCACCTGTTCACCAGATCACCCTATCACCTGTTCACCAGATCACCTGTTCACCAGATCACCTGTTCACCTGTTCACCTGATCACCACCTCACCTGTTCACCTGTTCACCTGATCACCACCTCACCTGTTCACCAGATCACCTGTTCACCAGATCACCTGTTCACCTGTTCACCTGATCACCACCTCACCTGTTCACCTGTTCACCTGATCACCACCTCACCTGTTCACCTGATCACCACCTCACCTGTTCACCTGTTCACCTGTTCACCACCTCACCTGTTCACCTGTTCACCACCCCACCTGTTCACCTGTTCACCACCTCACCTATTCACCTGATCACCACCTCACCTGTTCACCTGTTCACCTGATCACCACCTCACCTGTTCACCTGTTCACCTGATCACCACCTCACCTGTTCACCTGATCACCACCTCACCTGTTCACCTGTTCACCACCTCACCTGTTCACCTGATCACCACCTCACCCTATCACCTGTTCACCACCTCACCTGTTCACCTGTTCACCACCTCACCTGTTCACCTGATCACCACCTCACCTGATCACCTGTTCACCACCTCACCTGTTCACCACCTCACCTGTTCACCTGTTCACCACCTCACCTGTTCACCAGATCACCTGTTCACCACCTCACCTGTTCACCTGATCACCACCTCACCTGTTCACCTGTTCACCTGATCACCACCTCACCTGTTCACCTGTTCACCACCTCACCTGTTCACCTGTTCATCACCTCACCTGTTCACCTGTTCACCACCTCACCACCTCACCTGTTCACCTGATCACCACCTCACCTGATCACCTGTTCACCACCTCACCTGTTCACCTGTTCACCACCTCACCTGTTCACCTGTTCACCAGATCACCCTATCACCTGATCACCTGTTCACCACCTCACCTGATCACCTGTTCACCACCTCACCTGTTCACCTGATCACCACCTCACCTGTTCACCACCTCACCTGTTCACCACCTCACCTGATCACCTGTTCACCACCTCACCTGTTCACCTGTTCATCACCTCACCTGTTCACCTGTTCACCACCTCACCACCTCACCCTATCACCTGATCACCACCTCACCTGATCACCTGTTCACCACCTCACCTGTTCACCTGTTCACCACCTCACCTGTTCACCTGTTCACCACCTCACCTGTTCACCACCTCACCTGTTCACCAGATCACCTGTTCACCAGATCACCACCTCACCTGTTCACCTGTTCACCACCTCACCTGTTCACCTGTTCACCACCTCACCTGTTCACCTGTTCACCACCTCACCTGTTCACCAGATCACCTGTTCACCAGATCACCTGTTCACCTGTTCACCTGATCACCACCTCACCTGTTCACCTGTTCACCACCTCACCTGTTCACCTGTTCACCACCTCACCTGTTCACCTGTTCACCACCTCACCTGTTCACCAGATCACCTGTTCACCAGATCACCTGTTCACCTGATCACCACCTCACCTGTTCACCTGTTCACCTGATCACCACCTCACCTGTTCACCTGTTCACCACCTCACCTGTTCACCTGTTCACCACCTCACCTGTTCACCTGTTCACCACCTCACCTGTTCACCAGATCACCTGTTCACCAGATCACCTGTTCACCTGTTCACCTGATCACCACCTCACCTGTTCACCTGTTCACCTGATCACCACCTCACCTGTTCACCAGATCACCCTATCACCTGATCACCACCCCACCTGTTCACCTGTTCACCACCTCACCTGTTCACCACCTCACCTGTTCACCTGTTCACCACCTCACCTGTTCACCTGATCACCACCTCACCTGTTCACCTGATCACCACCTCACCTATTCACCTGATCACCACCTCACCTGTTCACCTGATCACCACCTCACCTGTTCACCTGTTCACCACCTCACCTGTTCACCTGATCACCACCTCACCTGATCACCACCTCACCTGTTCACCTGTTCACCACCTCACCTGTTCACCACCTCACCTGTTCACCTGATCACCACCTCACCTGATCACCACCTCACCTGTTCACCTGATCACCACCTCACCTGATCACCACCTCACCTGTTCACCTGTTCACCACCTCACCTGTTCACCACCTCACCTGTTCACCTGATCACCACCTCACCTGATCACCACCTCACCTGTTCACCACCTCACCTGTTCACCTAATCACCACCTCACCTGATCACCACCTCACCTGATCACCACCTCACCTGTTCACCTAATCACCACCTCACCTGATCACCACCTCACCTGTTCACCACCTCACCTGTTCACCTGATCACCACCTCACCTGTTCACCTGATCACCACCTCACCTGATCACCACCTCACCTGTTCACCTGATCACCACCTCACCTGTTCACCTGTTCACCACCTCACCTGTTCACCTGATCACCACCTCACCTGTTCACCTGTTCACCACCTCACCTGTTCACCAGATCACCTTATCACCTGTTCACCACCTCACCTGTTCACCTGTTCACCACCTCACCTGTTCACCTGATCACCACCTCACCTGTTCACCAGATCACCTGTTCACCAGATCACCCTATCACCTGTTCACCCTATCACCTGTTCACCTGATCACCTGTTCACCACCTCACCTGTTCACCTGTTCACCACCTCACCTGTTCACCTGTTCACCACCTCACCTGTTCACCTGATCACCACCTCACCTGTTCACCTGATCACCACCTCACCTGATCACCACCTCACCTGTTCACCTGATCACCACCTCACCTGTTCACCTGTTCACCACCTCACCTGTTCACCTGATCACCACCTCACCTGTTCACCTGTTCACCACCTCACCTGTTCACCAGATCACCTTATCACCTGATCACCACCTCACCTGTTCACCACCTCACCTGTTCACCTGTTCACCACCTCACCTGTTCACCTGATCACCACCTCACCTGTTCACCAGATCACCTGTTCACCAGATCACCTTATCACCTGATCACCACCTCACCTGTTCACCACCTCACCTGTTCACCTGTTCACCACCTCACCTGTTCACCTGATCACCACCTCACCTGTTCACCAGATCACCTGTTCACCAGATCACCTGTTCACCTGTTCACCTGATCACCACCTCACCTGTTCACCTGTTCACCTGTTCACCTGATCACCACCTCACCTGTTCACCTGTTCACCTGATCACCACCTCACCTGTTCACCAGATCACCCTATCACCTGATCACCACCTCACCTGTTCACCTGATCACCACCTCACCTGTTCACCAGATCACCTGTTCACCAGATCACCTGTTCACCTGTTCACCTGATCACCACCTCACCTGTTCACCTGTTCACCTGATCACCACCTCACCTGTTCACCTGTTCACCACCTCACCTGTTCACCTGTTCACCTGATCACCACCTCACCTGTTCACCTGTTCACCTGATCACCACCTCACCTGTTCACCTGATCACCACCTCACCTGTTCACCTGATCACCACCTCACCTGTTCACCTGTTCACCACCTCACCTGTTCACCACCTCACCTGTTCACCTGTTCACCACCTCACCTGTTCACCTGATCACCACCTCACCTGATCACCTGTTCACCACCTCACCTGTTCACCTGTTCACCACCTCACCTGTTCACCAGATCACCTGTTCACCACCTCACCTGTTCACCTGTTCACCTGATCACCACCTCACCTGTTCACCTGTTCACCTGATCACCACCTCACCTGTTCACCTGATCACCACCTCACCTGTTCACCTGTTCACCACCTCACCTGTTCACCTGATCACCACCTCACCCTATCACCTGTTCACCACCTCACCTGTTCACCTGTTCATCACCTCACCTGTTCACCTGTTCACCACCTCACCACCTCACCTGTTCACCTGATCACCACCTCACCTGATCACCTGTTCACCACCTCACCTGTTCACCTGTTCACCACCTCACCTGTTCACCTGTTCACCACCTCACCTGTTCACCTGTTCACCAGATCACCCTATCACCTGATCACCTGTTCACCACCTCACCTGATCACCTGTTCACCACCTCACCTGTTCACCTGTTCATCACCTCACCTGTTCACCTGTTCACCACCTCACCACCTCACCCTATCACCTGATCACCACCTCACCTGATCACCTGTTCACCACCTCACCTGTTCACCTGTTCACCACCTCACCTGTTCACCTGTTCACCACCTCACCTGTTCACCTGTTCACCTGATCACCACCTCACCTGTTCACCTGTTCACCACCTCACCTGTTCACCTGTTCACCACCTCACCTGTTCACCAGATCACCTGTTCACCAGATCACCTGTTCACCTGTTCACCTGATCACCACCTCACCTGTTCACCTGTTCACCTGATCACCACCTCACCTGTTCACCAGATCACCCTATCACCTGATCACCACCCCACCTGTTCACCTGTTCACCACCTCACCTGTTCACCACCTCACCTGTTCACCTGTTCACCACCTCACCTGTTCACCTGTTCACCACCTCACCTGTTCACCTGATCACCACCTCACCTGTTCACCAGATCACCTGTTCACCACCTCACCTGTTCACCTGATCACCACCTCACCTATTCACCTGATCACCACCTCACCTGTTCACCAGATCACCTGTTCACCACCTCACCTGTTCACCTGTTCACCTGATCACCACCTCACCTGTTCACCTGATCACCACCTCACCTGTTCACCTGTTCACCACCTCACCTGTTCACCTGATCACCACCTCACCTGATCACCACCTCACCTGTTCACCTGTTCACCACCTCACCTGTTCACCACCTCACCTGTTCACCTGATCACCACCTCACCTGATCACCACCTCACCTGTTCACCTGTTCACCACCTCACCTGTTCACCACCTCACCTGTTCACCTGTTCACCACCTCACCTGTTCACCTGATCACCCCCTCACCTGTTCACCTGATCACCACCTCACCTGTTCACCTGATCACCACCTCACCTGATCACCACCTCACCTGTTCACCTGATCACCACCTCACCTGTTCACCTGATCACCACCTCACCTGATCACCACCTCACCTGTTCACCTGTTCACCACCTCACCTGTTCACCTGTTCACCACCTCACCTGTTCACCACCTCACCTGTTCACCTGTTCACCACCTCACCTGTTCACCTGATCACCACCTCACCTGTTCACCTGTTCACCACCTCACCTGTTCACCTGTTCACCACCTCACCTGTTCACCTGTTCACCACCTCACCTGTTCACCTGTTCACCACCTCACCTGTTCACCTGATCACCACCTCACCTGTTCACCACCTCACCTGTTCACCACCTCACCTGATCACCTGTTCACCACCTCACCTGTTCACCTGATCACCACCTCACCTGTTCACCACCTCACCTGATCACCACCTCACCTGTTCACCTGATCACCACCTCACCTGTTCACCTGATCACCACCTCACCTGTTCACCTGATCACCACCTCACCTGTTCACCTGATCACCACCTCACCTGTTCACCACCTCACCTGTTCACCACCTCACCTGTTCACCACCTCACCTGTTCACCACCTCACCTGTTCACCTGTTCACCACCTCACCTGTTCACCACCTCACCTGTTCACCACCTCACCTGTTCACCTGATCACCACCTCACCTGTTCACCTGATCACCACCTCACCTGTTCACCTGATCACCACCTCACCTGTTCACCACCTCACCTGTTCACCTGTTCACCACCTCACCTGTTCACCAGATCACCCTATCACCTGTTCACCACCTCACCCTATCACCTGTTCACCACCTCACCTGTTCACCTGTTCACCACCTCACCTGTTCACCAGATCACCCTATCACCTGTTCACCACCTCACCCTATCACCTGTTCACCACCTCACCTGTTCACCTGTTCACCACCTCACCTGTTCACCTGTTCACCACCTCACCTGTTCACCACCTCACCTGTTCACCGGTCATGTGACCAGCAGGTCATGTGACCTATATCTGAGACTGTAATGACTGATTAATCAAAGGTCCCGTTCTTCAGCTGCTGCTGAAGCTCATTGGCCGTTCTCAGCTTGTTGCTAAGCAACCAACGTTATTGACACAGGAAGTGAAGAAGCGGGGAGACTGTTTAGCCCAGGGGTCGGCAACCCAAAATGTTGAAAGAGCCATATTGGACCAAAAACACAAAAAACAAATATGTCTAGAGCCGCAAAAAAAAATGAAAAGTCTTGTATAAGCCTTAGAATGAAGGCAAAAGGCGGAATGTCGAGAAAAAAGTAGAAATGTAGAGAAAAAAGTCAAAATGTTGAGGAAATAGTCAAAATTTAGAGAAAAAAGTCAACATTTTGAGAAAAGTCAAAACTTTGAGGAGAAAAGTCAAAATTTTGAGGAAAAATGTCAAAATGTCGAGATAAAAAATTTAAATTTTGAAGAAAAAAGTCAAAATTTTGAGGAAAAAAAATCGAAATGTCGAGAAAAAAATCGAAATGTCAAGAAAAAAAGTCGAAATGTCGAGATTAAAAAAGGAAAAAGGAAGAAATAAGAGGAAAAAAAGAAGAAAAAAAATAAAAAAAAGAGGAAAAAGAAGGAAAAAAAAGGTCAAACATTTTTGAAAAAGCTCCAGGAGCCACTAGGGCGGCGCTAAAGAGCCGCATGCGGCTCTAGAGCCGTGGGTTGCCGACCCCTGGTTTAGCCAATGAGAATGCAGAACATGATGCACAATGTAAATCCATACAGAACCTGCTGAAATGAAGACTAGAGGGACATTAAAGGAGCATGAGGCTCCTTTTAAGAAATGAGACTCTCTAGCGCCACCCTTCACCATGACGGCCGTCGGGGGTACTGCAGCCAACAGTGAAGCCGGCACGGGAGAACGGGGAGAACGTGCATGCAGCGTCATGTGACGTCACATCCGCAGGACAGCGCGGGAAATTCGGGACCGAATTGCAGCACATTTTGCAGCAACAGCCTGTTCAAGGCAAAGGAGAGATACACTAGAGCCGTGATTCCCAACCCCCGGTCCCCGGACCGGTACCGGGCCGTAGAGCAGTTACTACTGGGCTGTGAAATGGCTTGTGTTCCGATCATAATTAGGGCTGCAACGATTCGTCGTCGACAAAAATCCATAATCAAAATTGACGACAATTGTCACCAGATGTTTTTTTCCAATGGAGTGAGGCATCTCACTTCACTTAAACTCATACAATCTCTGCTGAGAGCCGCGCTGCACCACAGCGGCTCTGCAGCTGCGGGTAACAAAACTTACAAAGTCCGGGAGCGTTTTAGCCTGGATGAGGCGAATAAAAAGAAGATTTGCAAGGTTTGCAAAGCAGACCTTGCTTATCACGGGAGCACGTTGGTAATGCACAAGCATTTGAAGAGAAAAAGCACCTCGGACAGTTGAACGAAACGGACTCGCCTTGGTAAGATATTAAGCGTATTTTGGCTTTAAGAGAGAGCTTTAAAGGGAACCCTGCATATTAAGACATGTAGTCCCTAATTAGCCACAATTGTTCTCTTATACTAAAATATGTTGTTAGAAACACATAAAATAATCTAATTGCTTTAAAAATCTACAATGTTTATTACATATTTTGACCTGCGGGAGGCGCCATGTTTTACCTGCGCAATGTATTCTGGGGGCGATGACGTAGAGCGGTGGCTCTGGGAAGATAAGCCTCGTTAGTTTAACTGGGACAGGTATCCAAAACATAGATGAGCAGCATCTCCCGGCCGTGGAGGCTGACGAGGGAGCCCATAAGACGTCTCGGTTCAGGCAAACTGGATCAAAGTTCTGTGATGCACGGGAGATCTGCAAAAATGATCAATGTTGTGCGCATCTTACCAGTGCATTAGGCTCCTGCGTAGACGGCGTAGCCTACGGCGTAGACGGCGTAGCCTACGCCGTAGCCTGCGTAGGCTACGCCGTAGCCTGCGTAGCCGGGGCTCTACAGCCCGCAGCGCTCCGCCACCCGCTCGCCGCTCTCCGCTCTCGCTGCCGCTGCCGGGATGCAGACGCCGGTGGGCAATATGCACGTTTGAGTGGGCATAGCCCCCCCCTCTCTCCCCTAAAACCGGCCTCGGTGCTGATGACAGACCAGCGGCTGAGGGGACTGGCCCGGGACTTTGACGAAACGGGAGGCGCAGACTTCGCTTCAAAAAGGCAAGAACATCTTTATTTAATTTAATGACACCAGATCTGGCTGGGGTTTTTATTGTAGCATCGGTTATCTGCTAGTTGAAACGTGTGGTCTGTTAGTCTATCTGAGTTTTATGGTGTTTTTGTAGTTCATGCTGTATGGGGCTGCACTTTTTTTTAATTTTATTTTACTTTTTTGTAGGTGCGCCGTCACCTTAATGTTCAGCTGTGTTTTCATCTGTGTTTCTGGTGCGCCGTCATCTGTTTAGCTGTGTTTTCATCTGTTTCTGGGTGTCAGAACAGTGGACGGGGGTTAGCAGGAGCCACCGTCTGACGTACTACCCAGAACGTAAAAAACAATGGCGACCTACGAGTTAAATTATATTTTCAAATTTTATAAAAACGAAGACATCAACAAGGTTTTTTTATATCACATTGTTATAATTGATACCAACATTTATCTTTTAAGACCTACATGTCTTAATATGCAGGGTTCCCTTTAACTTATGCCTGACAAAAGTATTTTAAATTAAATTCATGCAGTCCGAAGATGAGAGCCACCATGGACCCCTTTCTGCAAAAGAAGCAGACGTGTTCCTGCACCAGGAGACTGCACTCACTGATCAATAACTGATCAATAACTGACCAATAACTGATCAATAACTGATCAATACTGATCTGTGATATGAAGCTCTCCATGGTTGATGGTGACGGTTTCAACAAATGATGCACCAGTTCAACCCAGAGAACGTCCTGCCATCCAGAACCCATTTACCCACTTGATGGAGAAAAAATATGAGACCTTTCATTTTATAATTTATTTTTTATATAACACTGTCCTTAAAAAATGAAAAATAATGGACAGAGGTTTATTTATTTATGAATTTATGTCTATACTGACTGATCACTGTGCCTGTCCTGTATGAACAGCAGCAAAGTTGAATAAAATATCTATTTTTCATTGAAGTTCCATCTTTCTCGTGTTTATTATAATTTGCCACATAATTAAAGCAACCTCATACTAAATTTAAGAAAAAATTACTAATTATCCGATTAGTCGACTAATCGTTTCAATAATCGTTGATAATAGTTGACTATTAAAATAGTCGTTAGTTGCAGCCCTATTTAAAATGCGTTGTTTTTTTCTAAAATGTTTATTAAAATTGACATAAATTGTCAACCGGTCCATGAGCTTTTTGTCTATACTTGATTTGATTTGATTTGTTTATTTGCACAACATAAAAAACGGTACAAAAGTTTAAATGAACATAAAAAAACATGAAAATATGTGCAGGTGAGAAAGGAAGCCCTAAATGGGCTTATTCAAAGTTCTCACCAGGAAAAATACATTGTGTTGAAATAATAGCAAGAACAAAAAAACAAAAAAAAAAAAAAAAACAGCGTTCAAAAAAGATGGATATAAACAGACAATTTCTCGGTGTGCACGTGCAGAAGTGAGTCCACGTTAAGTGGAAGCACTTCTAGACGCTTGGTCAATAAGGCTGGTCTTCAATCTCTGTTTAAAACTACTAATAGACAGTGAAGATTTAGCGATAAGTATATGAGAGTTCCAGAGTGAGGCACCTCTGTCTTTGATGGAGAACTGAGTGCTATTGGTACGACTGAATGAAGAATAGAGATCCTCAAATTGTCTGGTATTATAGTTATGAATTTGTGAATTGGTCTTAAAAAAATCTTTGAAAGTACTTGGAAGCATATTTGCAAGATAAGTGCATTTGTAAATGAAAGCACATGATTGGAGTATGTTAATATCATAGATGGATAATAAATTTAATTTTTTAAACCAAGGGGCAGATGGGGCCAAATAGGAGGCAGAAGTAGCTATTCTTACAAACTTCTTTTGAGTAATGAGTAATTTGTGTAGATTTGATGAATATGTACTTCTGCTGGTCCTTGGGAACCCCTGTGCTAGAGGGCTCATTCTTTTTGGTTTGGAACGCTTCATCTGACATTATTACTAGAAAACTTAAAATGTATACGAATGTTTTTCATAAATCCTGCCTCATGCTCCTTTAATGGGAGCATTTAAAATAATGTTTTTATTTAAAGTAACTAAAAAGTTACTTTTCATAGTAACGCATTACTTTTTGGTCTAACTGAGTTACTAACTGAGTTACTTTTTAATGAAGTAACTAGTTACTATTTTTCAGTAACTAGCACAACACAGCACACCAGCAACCGAGCGGATCACACACTTCATACCTTTAGCTTCTCCGTCTCAGCTACACGTCCTGGAATATCTCTGAGTTTAGACAGCAAATACCTACAGATGTTTTACAGGCTACCTGCAGAGGTTTGGTGTGTAACAAAGATTCTGCATTTCAGTCCTGCTGGTACTAAAACGTTTCCAGAATCAATAACCCTTTTAAAAACAGTTTTTCTGTTTTCTGTTCTGTTCACAAGGAATCCTGGTCTTTTGAGTCCAGGAAGTTCTTCTAAACACGGAGAAACAAGACCAGGAGGAGACTAATCACTTCATAAATGTAATGAAGGATATGAACATTTCTGCATTTGTAGACGCTAGAAAGTACCGGGATAGAAGATTTACAAGAAGGAGAGAGAAAAGAACCGGAAATGAGGGGGATTGCATCAGGACGTCGTCCGTGCGTCGCTGGAATATTGACCTGAACCCCAATTTTGACTGCATGGAAACAGTCAGTGAACCGTTAGCCATTAGGACCCCCCAGGGAGGGGCTGGGCGATATATCCAGATTTTAATATATATCGATATATTTTCAAACGCGATATGGTACGAGACAATATCGTTTATATCGATATAGCTTCTTTTTTATTTATTTTTTTAATGATTTTGATATAGCTTATTTTGTGACAAATTGACTTGAATGTTTTATTTGAGATTGTCACAAATGTTTTGTTATTTGCACAACTGTCAACCTCAGTGGAAAAGTCTGCCTATTACTGTCTACATTGTATTAATTACAGTGTATTTTAATTTAATTGTTATGCAGGAAAGGGATATTTGTTTTATTTTATTCAAGAAGCATTTTTATTCTATATATGCAGGCAGTTTATTTTTATTTCATTAGTTTTATACATGTTGATATTGTGCAGACCTCTGTTAATAAAGGAACCTGTGTGACATTTGGCACGAGGCTTTGTATTAAAACTGACTGTTTTTTTAAGAAATGAAGCTAACAGAGATGCTAACAGAGAAGCTAACAGAGATGCTAACAGAGAAGCTAACAGAGATGCTAACAGAGATGCTATGCTATAATGCTTTGGGGGAAAACCCAATTATGTCACAGAAAAAATATCGATATATATCGAGTATCAACATTCAGCTAGAAAATATAGAGATATGACTTTTGGTCCATATCGCCCAGCCCTAGTCCAGGACCCCCCAGACCCCCCCAGCCCCCCCACCTACCTGGGGCAGGGCCGTGTTGAGCTGTCTCTGCAGGGAGTCTCTCTCGTGGCCCCCCCAGACCCCCCCAGACCCCCCCAGCCCCCCCAGCCCCCCACCTACCTGGGGCAGGGCCGTGTTGACCCCCCCAGACCCCCCAGGCCCCCCCCAGCCCCCCCAGCGTGACTCCTACCTGGGGCAGGGCCGTGTTGAGCTGTCTCTGCAGGGAGTCTCTCTCGTGGCCCCCCCAGACCCCCCCAGCCCCCCCAGACCCCCACCTACCTGGGGCAGGGCCGTGTTGAGCTGTCTCTGCAGGGAGTCTCTCTCGTGGCCCCCCCAGCCCCCCCAGCCCCCCCCAGACCCCCACCTACCTGGGGCAGGGCCGTGTTGAGCTGTCTCTGCAGGGAGTCTCTCTCGTGGCTGACCTCGTGCAGCTTGCCCTGCGTCAGGCCCAGGTTCTCCTGCGTCTCCCTCAGCGTCTCCAGCAGGCGGTCTCTCTCCTCCAGCATGGAAACCATCAGGGACTCAAAATGTCCCTCCGAGTCCGACTGCAGGGGGGACCCGGACCCCCGCCGGCCCCCGCCGGGCCCCTCGGACTCGTTGATGGTGGGCATCACCTCACACATCATCTGAGGGGAGAGGAGAGTCTGTCAGGACAACACTTTACCAGAACTGGAAATGTTTCATATATCTCAGACTAGGGCTGTTCGATTTTGCCCAAAAATAAAATCTCGATTTTTTCTCTCAAAATCCGATTTTCGATTACGATTATTTTGTGAATTGACAAAAGGCAAAGAAATGATTTCAAATATGCTGTTTTTTTATTGAACATTTGCCCCAGTGGGCTTTAAGTGCAAACTTTGCTCTTATTAAACCAAAAATGAATGAATAAAGTGCAAAACTCTGTAAAATAAGTTGAAAAAAAGTTTAAAAAAATATAATAAAATATAAAGTTTTATCTCTGAAAAAAAAAAAAATCAGCAAATCAGCACTTGCAATTAAATAAAACAAGACATTTTCTAATTAAACTAAACTGGGTCTTTGCATGCTAAATAATAATGACCCATGAAGGAGGTAGAGGTGTGGAATGTCACTCATTACATTTGCTGTTCACATTTGCAAGTGCCTACACTAAAGAGCCTCTCTGATGGGGCACTTGTCGCAGGTATTGAGAGGTATTTCCATCAATCATTAATATGGTATCAATCATTATTATGTGTGCAGACAAGGTGTAAAAAAAAAATAAAAATAAAAAAATAAAATTTTGAAAAATCGATTTTACGATTTTCACATTTTAACATCGTTCTAATTACATAATCGCGATTACGATTTAAAATCGATTAATCGAACAGCCCTATCTCAGACCCGTTTCCACGTAGTAAAAACGCTGGTGTTTTCCTGCGTTTTGTTCGTTCGTTTACACGAAAACGAAGCTCAAAGTCTCCAAAAACCATCATTCCTGAAAACTCCGGCCAAAGTGTAGATTTTTAAAACCTCCGTCTCCACGTTTGCTTGTAAACGGAGAGAAACGGACATTTAGGCTTCAGAACGTCACATTATGAGACAGAAACGTCACCAGCGTCATGAGTGACACCTGTGGTTACAATTAGTTTGTAACCGTCAATATTTTGTATTTTATAATTGGTATTTTTTTCTCGTCATTTTTATCGCTATCAGAATAAATGCCAGAAATGATTGTGATACATTTTTTAGTCCATACCGCCCAGCCCTAGTTGGCACTGTATTTTTATCAAACATTCCACCTTAGTTTGGCAAGAACATCCTTGTCGTGCTTCAGTAAACTTCAGGGTTCCTGCACATTTTTCAAGGTCAAATTCAAGCACTTTCAAGGGTCATTTTCAAAATCTTAGGACTTAGTTTTGAGTCGTTGATCTTTATGGGTGAAAATTGCACGTGCGAGGGCCCGTTCATCGCTGCTGCAGCTTTAATTATTATTATTATTATTATTTCTACTTTTTATCACAATGATGTACATTGTATCGTGCTGTAAACATCTAGTTATGTTTCATCTGACTGATTTTATTTCTCCTTGTAATTAAACTATACAGTCTGATCACAATTTAGAGTTATAATTTCAAGCACTTAAACTAAAATTCAAGCACTTTTCAGGCCTTGAAAACACAACATTGGCTTTCCAGCCCCCGGAGGAACCTTGAAACCTTTTTTAAACTATTTGGGAGTTTATGAGTGAGTCTTCTCTGATGTGTCACACAAAGCTGATGTAGTCATGAATGTGACGGGCTGAGCTCGTGTTCTGTACCTGGTAACACCAGGTAACCCAGGTAACCCTGGTAACCCAGGTAACCCTGGTAACACCAGGTAACCCTGGTAACACCAGGTAACCCTGGTAACCCTGGTAACACCAGGTAACCCAGGTAACCCTGGTAACACCAGGTAACCCTGGTAACCCTGGTAACACCAGGTAACCCAGGTAACCCTGGTAACACCAGGTAACACCAGGTAACCCTGGTAACCCTGGTAACACCAGGTAACCCTGGTAACCCTGGTACCCCCGGTAACCCTGGTACCCCTGGTAACCCTGGTAACACCAGGTAACACCAGGTAACCCTGGTAACCCTGGTAACACCAGGTAACCCTGGTAACCCCGGTAACCCTGGTACCCCTGGTACCCCTGGTAACCCCTGGTAACACCAGGTACCCCTGGTAACCCTGGTAACACCAGGTAACCCTGGTAACACCTGGTAACCCTGGTAACACCTGGTAACCCTGGTAACACCAGGTAACCCTGGTAACACCTGGTAACCCTGGTAACACCAGGTAACCCTGGTAACCCTGGTAACCCTGGTAACCCTGGTAACACCGGTAACCCTGGTAACACCAGGTAACCCTGGTAACACCAGGTAACCCTGGTAACCCTGGTAACACCAGGTAACCCTGGTAACACCAGGTAACCCTGGTAACACCTGGTAACCCTGGTAACACCTGGTAACCCTGGTAACACCTGGTAACCCTGGTAACACCTGGTAACCCTGGTAACACCAGGTAACCCTGGTAACACCAGGTAACCCTGGTAACACCTGGTAACCCTGGTAACACCTGGTAACCCTGGTAACACCAGGTAACCCTGGTAACACCTGGTAACCCTGGTAACCCTGGTAACACCAGGTAACACCAGGTAACCCAGGTAACACCAGGTAACCCTGGTAACACCAGGTACCCCTGGTAACCCTGGTAACACCAGGTAACCCTGGTAACACCAGGTAACCCTGGTAACACCTGGTAACCCTGGTAACCCTGGTAACCCTGGTAACACCAGGTAACACCAGGTAACCCAGGTAACACCAGGTAACCCTGGTAACACCAGGTACCCCTGGTAACCCTGGTAACACCAGGTAACCCTGGTAACACCAGGTAACCCTGGTAACCCTGGTAACACCAGGTAACCCAGGTAACCCTGGTAACCCTGGTAACACCAGGTAACCCTGGTAACCCTGGTACCCCTGGTAACCCTGGTACCCCTGGTAACCCTGGTACCCCTGGTAACCCTGGTAACCCTGGTAACACCAGGTAACACCAGGTAACACCAGGTAACCCTGGTAACCCTGGTCAAAGCTGATGTAGTCATGAATGTGACAGCTGAGCTCGTGTTCCGACACAAACCTGCCGGAGCAGAAGCCAGAGGCAGCAGGAGTTTAAAAGTGCAGCTTTGATTGAATCAGTGAACTTTGAAACCACCAGGAACTGACCGTTTAGCGGCTTATTGACTGAGCAGAAGAGCGAACAGACGACTCACCGCCCGGCTGACCGTTAGCGGTTCCTAGGACGCCCCAGCCCACGGTAAACAGAGCAGGGAGGGATGTGAGGCTCCCTAGGTGATGCTAACCCCCCCCAACACCCAGGTCTCAGGGAGGTATGTGAGGCTCCCTGGGTGATGCTAACCCCCCCCAACACCGAGGTCTCAGGGAGGTATGTGAGGCTCCCTGGGTGATGCTAACCCCCCCCAACACCGAGGTCTCAGGGAGGGATGTGAGGCTCCCTGGTGATGCTAACCCCCCCCCCCCCCCCAACACCCAGGTCTCAGGGAGGGATGTGAGGCTCCCTGGGTGATGCTAACCCCCCCCAACACCCAACACCGAGGTCTCCTGCCCCCCCCCACACCGAGGTCTCCTCCCCCCCCCCAACACTGCAGACCTCCAGACACAAAGCCAGGAATCATGTGAGCTGGATTCCACATACCGACGGAGCAGCAGCAGCAGCAGCAGCAGCAGCAGCAGCAGCAGCAGCAGCAGCAGCAGCAGCAGCAGCAGCAGCAGCAGCAGCGCTCGGCGGCGCCTTCAGCACATTCTCCTCAGAGCCGAGAGCAGCTTCACCTCAGTCAGCTCCAACCTGGAACCTCCAACCTCCAACCTCCAACCTGGACCCCCGGCCAGCGCTCCAGGAGACAAACACCACCAGGGTCTGACTGAAACATCGTAATGAACCAGACAATCCTCTGAATTAAAGTTTAATAGGAAACTGCTGGTTTTTAAATGATGGCCGCCGTTTCTGCTGGACCAGTAACTCAATTTACCAGAATATTAAACCAGCGTCATATCGAGGTCAAGCCAGGCAGGATCAGCACCAGTAGGGGGGGGGGGGGGGGTAAACACCAGTAGGGAGGGGGGTAAACACCAGTAGGGAGGGGGGTAAACACCAGTAGGGGGGGGGGTAAACACCAGTAGGAGTAGGGGGGGGGGGGGGGGGGGTAAACACCAGTAGGGAGGGGGGTAAGCACCAGTAGGGAGGGGGGTAAACACCAGTAGGGAGGGGGGTAAGCACCAGTAGGGAGGGGGGTAAGCACCAGTAGGGAGGGGGGTAAACACCAGTAGGAGTAGGGGGGGGGGGGGGGGGGTAAACACCAGTAGGGAGGGGGGTAAGCACCAGTAGGGAGGGGGGTAAACACCAGTAGGGAGGGGGGTAAGCACCAGTAGGGAGGGGGGTAAACACCAGTAGGGAGGGGGTTAAGCACCAGTAAGGGGGGGGGGGCGGTGACAGATGGTGGTCCAGGGGGGCCTCGGGCCTGTGCAGTAATGCTGGAGAACTAATGATCACAGGTACCCCCAGTAACCCCTGGTACCCCCTGGTACCCCCTGGTACTTTGGAGGATTGCCTGGTACTAGGGCTGGGCGATATGGCAAAAAAAGTGATCACGATTTTTTTTTCACGCACACACGCACACACACGCCGGGGCCGCGGAGTTTCTCTATGAAGTCAGCGGTGATGAGTAATTTGTGGTACAAGCAGAGCGAATCACAACTTTAATGAGGGCGGTTCGAATACACAATACATCCATCACGAAGGGCATTTTGTGAATCCATCACACCCTCCTCCTGTACGCTCGGAAGAAGTTGTCCGGCGAAATAAATAAATAAATAACCGCTAACCGTGAGTCCCGGTCGGCTCGAAGCTAAGCTAACGCTAGCCTGCGGTTGTTGTCTTGTAGTTTTATTCTCTCTGGTCACGCTTGCTCCCACCAGTGCAGGGGAGGCAGATGTGACTACTTTACTGCCTATGGTCATGCAACTTGCCGCGGCATGTCATGCGCATGATCAATTAATGCAGACAGCGCGGTGCCAGGAAAGCGGGTTGTGATTGGTTGTCGTGCACTTTGCTGCAGCATGTTTTGCACGTGATCGAGAAAGTAGACCCACAGCTGATCACCGTGATCGAACTTAATTTGATCGCGATCACAAATCGAGATCGTATAATCGCCCAGCCCTACCTGGTACCCCCTGGTAACCCTGGTAACCCTGGTACCCCCCGATAACCCCTGGTAACCCTGGTACCGCTGGTACCCCCTGGTAACCCTGGTACCCCCCGATAACCCCGATAACCCCTGGTAACCCTGGTACCGCTGGTACCCCCTGGTAACCCTGGTAGCCCCGATAACCCCTGGTAACCCTGGTACTGCTGGTACCCCCTGGTAACCCTGGTACCCCCCGGTAACCCCTGGTAACCCCGATAACCCCTGGTAACCCTGGTACTGCTGGTACCCCCTGGTAACCCTGGTAACACCGGTAACACTGGTAACCCTGATAACCCCTGGTAACCCTGGTACTGCTGGTACCCCCTGGTAACCCTGGTAACACTGGTAAACTTGGTACCCCTGGTTAGGGCTGAACGATTAATTGCATTTGCGATAATATTGCAATGTGATAAAACAAGATTTTCTAACCGCAAAGGCTGCGATTTGACCAGTCACGTGATCTGGTCACGTGATCTGGTCCCGTTGCCGGCAGGGAAAAAAGGTCAACAGTGCCGCGTGTCCGCGCGTAACCCATCTACCATGGCCTCAGTGTTAGGGCTCGGCCAGGCAGACTTTATAAATATATTAAATATATGAGCGCGGAGTCGGCGTGGCGAGGAGCTGCGTGCGGCCACGAGCACGAGCCGGGCGCGCACCGGCGGACAGTGGAGTCGCGCTGTGAAGCCTGATTTATGGTTCCGCGTTAAATCGAAGCAGAGCCGTACGGTGCGTGTACCCTACGGCGTAGGCTCTGCGTTGGTGTAACGCGGAACCATAAATCAGCCTTGAGCCAAACCTGCAGCCCGTCAGCTCATCAGGAGGTTAAAGGTTAAAGAGCGGGGCTGCCAGTTGTTCATTGCTGGTTGGTTTTGTTAACTCTGAGCTTTGTTTGTTAGTTTGCTGGTGGTTTTTCTTTGAGTTTCCTGTGAGGAAGGTTTTTCGTTCCCTGTGGGAATTAAACTACGTCTTGTTTTGGCTAAAGTTTAACCTGGTTTGGTGTCGTGTGATTGGGTTCAGAGAGAACGACCCATAACACTCGTGTGTACAGACGTGTGTAGACGTGTTAAAGAGGTAAAGCCACAGATCTGTTTTCTTTATTGTTGTAATCTGTGCTTTAAATAAATCTGTTTATTATAAAACAGACTGATTTATTGCTTATGTAGTTGAAAAATACATGAGAACAGGACCTTGAAAAAAATAATCGCATATTAAATCGCAATATTGAGGAAAAAAAAAATCGCAATTAGATTATTTTCAAAAATCGTTCAGCCCTACCTTGCCCTGGTACCCCAGGTACCCCTGGTACACCCGGTAACCCTGGTACCCCAGGTACCCCTGGTACACCCGGTAACCCTGGTACCCCAGGTAACCCTGGTACACCCGGTAACCCTGGGTACCCCCGGTACTAGGGGTGGGCAAAAATATCGATATGGCAATATATCGCGATACTTTTCCAGCTGATTCAATATCGATATTCAAAATTTGAATATCGATTTTTTTTTTTTCCCATCCTATCCCCCAGTGCTCCTATCTAAGTAACAGTCCTGGGCATTGCCACTCTCTACCAACCCTGGGAGTTCCTGCACTGAGCTCAGGTTTTATTTCACGTTTTATTTCATTTTATAATTTATTTTTTATATAACACAATTGCCTGTCTTTAAAAAATGAAAAATAATGGACAGAGGTTTATTTATTTATGGATTTATATCTATACTGACTGATCACTGTGCCTGTCCTTGGTTTTAGTTCCATCTTTCTTGTGTTTATTATCATTTGCCACATAATTAAAGCAACCTCATACTAAATGTAATGTTAATTTCATATGATGTAAATAATATGAAAAACATATACAAATATGTTGTAACGTTAGCTTGTATAGTTATAATAAAACATTGTTTTGACTCAGTTTGTCCCATGAATTGTCACTATAATCTGATGAACGTGCAACTGGGATTTTAAGATCCATCACTATCATCTGATGTACAAATATACAACTTGGATTTTAAGATGTGTAATGCATTTTTACATTTTTCGGTGAACTATGTAGAATATAATAATCGGGATATTTCGCATAATCGGGATATCGCAATCTGTATCGTATCGTGGCTCAAGTATCGTGATGCGTATCGTATCGTGAGGTCCTTCCCAATACCCACCCCTACCCGGTACCTAGGGTTACCAGGTACCCCTGGTACTTCAGGTAACCCCAGGTAACACCAGGTACCGGGGGGTAGTAGCCTAGTGGCCACAGAGGTGGGCTTTAGTCTGGAGGATCCTGGTTAAAGCCCCAGAACCAAGATGAACCACCTCGGGCCCCTGAGCAAGGCATTAACCCTAATTGCTGTATGTAGGGCTGGGCGATATATCGAGATTTTAATATATATCGATATATTTTCAAACACGATATGGTACCAAACAATATCGTTTATATCGATTTGAAAAAAAAAAAAATTTTTTTTTTTTTTTACATTTTTTTTAATGATTTTGATATAGCTTATTTTGACTTGAATGTTTTATTTGAGATTTGCACAAATGTTTTGTTATTTGCACAACTGTCAACCTCAGTGGAAAAGTCTGCCTGTTACTGTCTACATTGTATTAATTACAGTGTATTTTAATTTAATTGTTATGCAGGAAAGGGATATTTGTTTTATTTTATTAAAGAAGCATTTTTATTCTATATATGCAGGCAGTTTATTTTTATTTCATTTGTTTTATACATTTTGATATTGTGCAGACCTCTGTTAATAAAGGAACCTGTGTGACATTTGGCACGAGGCTTTGTATTAAAACTGACTGTTTTTTTAAGGGTTTGCCTCAGAAAAAAATGAAGCTAACAGAGATGCTAACAGAGATGCTAACAGAGATGCTAACAGAGATGCTAATAGAGATGCTAACAGAGATGCTAACAGAGATGCTATGCTATAATGCTTTGGGGGAAACTCCAATTAAGGCACAGAAAAAATATCGAGATATATATCGAGTATCGCCATTTAGCTAGAAAATATCGAGATATGACTTTTGGTCCATATCGCCCAGCCCTAGCTGTATGGTGTGTTTATTCTCTCAGATGTAAGTTGCTTTGGATAAAAACATGTGCTAAATGACAGTAGTAGTAGGTAACCCCAGGTAACCCCAGGTAAACGCCTGATTTTAGGTTCTGCGTTAAACCAACGCAGAACCTACGCCGTCGCCGTCGTCGTGAACCTTCGGACTTCTCCGTCACTCCATTTCTCCGCGGTGCTAAACCCCCCAGAGTTGATACTTTGTTTAGCTTCCGGCTTTTCCGGTCACAGTGAATCAAAGAGATAAGGACAACAAAATAAAATAAATCACACACACGAAGAAAAGAGGCTGAAAGTTCACGACTGCTTCATGAACCGGAACCGGAAATGCGTTGCTACCAAGAACCAATCACAGCCTCTCGTCTGCGTTGGAGCTGCGTCTCCTCGACGTGTAGGTACAGTTTTTGGGAGGTGCTAGCAGGGTACGGCGTAGGCTACGGCGTAGGCTACGGCGTAGGCTAAGGCGTAGCTACGGCGTAGCTACGCTAGATGCTAGATGCATATTTTTTGAATGACATGAACAAATTATTATCCAGCAATTCATTTAAATACAAAATAACAACATGAACAGAATAAAATAAGTATCTTTTTTTAAACAGAAACCTGTCCTGCTGAACTTAAAATAGTATATATTTATATAAAACAACATAGTGTGTAAAAAAAATTATAAACATATTTGTGCCTCAAAGACCATGATTGTCCTCCCCCCAGGTGTGTTTTCTCTTCCCCAGGTGTGTTTTCTCCCCCCCCCCAGGTGTGTTTTCTCCCCCCCCAGGTGTGTTTTCTCCCCCCCCAGGTGTGTTTTCTCTTCCCCAGGTGTGTTTTCTCTCCCCAGGTGTGTTTTCTCTCCCCCCCCAGGTGTGTTTTCCCCCCCCAGGTGTGTTTTCTCCCCCCCCAGGTGTGTTTTCTCCCCCCCCAGGTGTGTTTTCTCCCCCAGGTGTGTTTTCTCTACCCCAGGTGTGTTTTCTCCCTCCAGGTGTGTTTTCTCTCTCCCCCCCCAGGTGTGTTCTCTCCCCCCCCAGGTGTGTTCTCTCCCCCCCCCAGGTGTGTTTTCTCCCCCCCCCAGGTGTGTTTTCTCCCTCCAGGTGTGTTTTCTCTCTCCCCCCCCAGGTGTGTTCTCTCCCCCCCCAGGTGTGTTTTCTCCCCCCCCAGGTGTGTTTTCTCCCTCCAGGTGTGTTTTCTCTCCCCCAGGTGTATTTCCCCCCCCCCCCCCCCCAGGTGTGTTTTCTCTCCCCCAGGTATATTTTCTCCCTCGGGTGTGTTTTCCAGGTATATTTTCTCCCCCAGGTGTGTTTTCCAGGTATATTTCCCCCCCCCCCCAGGTGTGTTTTCCAGGTATATTTTCCCCCCCAGGTGCCCTCCTCTCCCCCAGGTGTGTTTTCTCCCCCCCAGGTGTGTTATCCCCCTCACCTTTGCAGCTGGTCCTCGGTTCCGTGGTGATCCCCGTTAGGAGGTATCCTCTCCAGGTATCCGGGTATCCAGGTATCCGGGTATCCAGGTATCCGGGTATCCAGGTATCCGGGTATCCGGGTATCCGGGGGGGCAGACCCGTCAGCTGATTTAAACCAGGACTAGGAGCTAGCCGCTAGCCGCTAGGTGGCTAAGCTTCGGTTAATCATGCCAGAAAAGCGGCTGATATTAATTAATATCTAAACTATTAAAGAGTCCGGGCCCCCGGGGCTACGGGGTCTCCTGCGGGGGCTCCAGGGGCTGCTACGGGGTCTCCTGCGGGTCTTTACCGGGGCTCTGGTCCGGACTGGGGAGTCTGGGCTTCAGCAGGAGCTAAGCGGCTAGCGCTAGCCTCGTCGACGCGGCGGAGACGCGGCACCACGTGATCAACCACGTGACGCACATACGTCACTCACCACGTGACTCACGTACGTCACTCAGCGCGGCGCCGCTGCGCGCTCCCGACGGTTGAATCATAGACATCAACAAAACATATTAAAACATTTTCAAGTAACAAAATAACATATTTGAAACATTTTTCAGACAATAAAATAACATTTGAACCATTTTTCAGACAGTAAAATAACATATTTGAACCATTTTTCAGACAGTAAAATAACATTTGAATCATTTTTCAGACAATAAAATAGCATTTGAACCATTTTTCAGAAAGTAAAATAACATTTGAACCATTTTTCAGACAATAAAATAACATTTTAACCATTTTTCAGACAATAAAATAACATTTGAACCATTTTTCAGACAGTAAAATAACATTTGAACCATTTTTCAGACAATTAAATTTTTTGTTGATGAGAAAATATGTTTCTTTATTTTTCTTATTTTTGTGAGGGGGATATATATTGTTTTTCGGCACTACCTTGTTCTCTATAGCTGATATAACATGAATTAACAGCAAACCCTCCATTGTACATCTGAAAAATCAATGTAAACTGTACTTTGCGTCTCTTAAACTGATGGGTGAAAAAAATCATATTGCCAAAAGCTGATATGAAACGATGTCTTTGTTTCTTAACTTTTATTAATACACTTCCCATAGCTTGTCAGTAAATGCATTTATTTATTTTTTGGTCTCAACCCCCCCGAAATGTTGAATATCTGTAGATTGTTTAGTTTCATGTGCCCTTTATTGTAAACCCTACAGAGTTTTGTTCAATAAAGTTTGGAAAAATATAGAAATAGAAAAATAAGAATAAAAAAATATAACAGCAAGCTTTACTTTATCAAAAAAATATACCTATTCTTACATTATTACAAATATAAAAATATTACAGCACTTCATTACAATATTATACCTGAGCATTCTAAATAAATGATATACCAGAGCAATTATAAATTATATACATATACAACATATAAATAAATATATATATATATATATATATATATATATATATATATATATATATATATATATATATATATATATATATATATATATATATATATATATATATATATATATATATATATATATACTACTATATAATACTAACTATGAACCCTATAAATGTATAAAAAATATATTTAAAAAATCCATTATATACCTTTTATGTATTATATATTTCTATATTACTATTAATAATATACAACAATAATTATAATCATTATTATATATACAGTTTTAAAAAACTGAACTGAAACTGAATCTGAACTGAAATCTCTGCTTGTTGTACATTGCAAACTTTTCAATAAAACTTCTCGTCTCGCGCATGCGCAGAACGTCCGCTCCCGTTGCTTTGGTTCAGGGATTATTATTATTTTATTTTTATAATTATTTTCTTTTGACCGTTTCTGGAGACAAGAGACTTTCAGTCCGACTGCTCTTCATTGTACATTTATAAAAGTATACTTTAAAGTATATTTCAATAAACTAAAAAGTATAAAAAAAACGGTTTAAATAACTTTATTTAACAAGAACAATGACAAACTCAGATGTAAACAAATACTTTAGATTGAGAACAATCACACCTATTACATTGAGATTCCATAGAGGGAAAGGAAGAAAATAAATAAATACATATAAAAATAAATACATAAATAAAAAAAAATAGGGAAAAATAAATAAATGAACGAATGAAAAAAGAGTACTTAAATAATAATTAAGGGAGGAAACACACACATACAAGGGGATCGGGATAAAGTGACAGTTGTAATCAGAGCTGCGTCCAAAATTCCTCCTTCCTCTAATGAGTAAAAAAACAGGATATGGGATTTTAGTGCGTCCGATACATTAGTACATACATTACGTATATTACGTATACATATATATGTATGTATGTATATATATATATACATACATATATATATATATATATATATATATATATATATATATATTTATATATATACATACATACATATGTGTATATATATATATATATATATATATATATATATATATATATATATATATATATATATATATATATATATATATATATAGTGACTGGACACAGCGGGAGCTGGTCTCACTACTCTTGAAAGGGTTTTACAAGTTTTTCTGAAGATTTAACTTAATAATCTTTGTCTACTTTAGGTACATGAATATGACACTATGAAAGAAAAGGTTGGTCTCCTCTGGTCTAACACGGGATTCAAAAAGGTTTATGTGGTCGTTAAAATCAAGTTTTATTAATACAAAAATGCCGAAAGGTAAACCAAAAAAATCCAAAGTATTCCCAGCTTTTTTATGAATTAGTTTTAAATGTTAATTTGTCGTGTAGTAATTTGTCAGCAGATCCCAGCAGCAGCAGACGCTGCACGGGTCCAGACCTTTAACGGCCTCTTCACTCACAACTACTCTCACTTAACTCATTTAACTCATTTAACTCATTTAACTCATTTAACTCATTTAACTCATTTAACTCATCTAACTCATCTAACTCATCTAACTCACTTAACTCATCTAACTCATCTAACTCATCTAACTCATATAACTCATTTAACTCATTTAACTCATTTAACTCATTTAACTCATCTAACTCATCTAACTCATCTAACTCACTTAACTCATCTAACTCATCTAACTCATCTAACTCATATAACTCATTTAACTCATTTAACTCATTTAACTCATTTAACTCATTTAACTCATTTAACTCATTTAACTCATCTAACTCATTTAACTCATTTAACTCATCTAACTCATTTAACTCATCTAACTCATTTAACTCATTTAACTCATTTAACTCATCTAACTCATTTAACTCATTTAACTCATCTAACTCATTTAACTCATCTAACTCATCTAACTCATTTAACTCATCTAACTCATTTAACTCATTTAACTCATTTAACTCATCTAACTCATTTAACTCATTTAACTCATCTAACTCATTTAACTCATCTAACTCATTTAACTCATTTAACTCATCTAACTCATTTAACTCATTTAACTCATTTAACTCATTTATCTCATCTAACTCATTTAACTCATTTAACTCATCTAACTAATCTAACTCATCTAACTCATTTATCTCATTTAACTCATTTAACTCATTTATCTCATCTAACTCATTTAACTCATTTAACTCATCTAACTCATTTAACTCATTTATCTCATCTAACTCATTTAACTCATTTAACTCATCTAACTAATCTAACTCATCTAACTCATTTATCTCATTTAACTCATTTAACTCATTTATCTCATCTAACTCATTTAACTCATTTAACTCATTTAACTCATTTAACTCATCTAACTCATTTATCTCATTTAACTCATTTAACTCATTTATCTCATCTAACTCATCTAACTCATCTAACTCATTTAACTCATTTAACTCATCTAACTCATCTAACTCATTTAACTCATTTAACTCATCTAACTCATTTAACTCATTTAACTCATCTAACTCATTTAACTCATCTAACTCATTTAACTCATCTAACTCATCTAACTCATTTAACTCATCTAACTCATCTAACTCATTTAACTCATCTAACTCATCTAACTCATCTAACTCATCTAACTCATTTAACTCATTTAACTCATCTAACTCATCTAACTCATCTAACTCATTTAACTCATTTAACTCATCTAACTCATTTAACTCATCTAACTCATTTAACTCATTTATCTCATTTAACTCATTTAACTCATTTATCTCATCTAACTCATTTAACTCATTTAACTCATCTAACTCATCTAACTCATTTAACTCATTTAACTCATCTAACTCATTTAACTCATTTATCTCATTTAACTCATTTAACTCATTTAACTCATCTAACTCATTTAACTCATTTAACTCATCTAACTCATCTAACTCATTTAACTCATTTAACTCATTTAACTCATCTAACTCATCTAACTCATCTAACTCATCTAACTCATTTAACTCATCTAACTCATCTAACTCATCTAACTCATTTAACTCATTTATCTCATTTAACTCATTTAACTCATTTAACTCATTTAACTCATCTAACTCATTTAACTCATTTAACTCATTTAACTCATCTAACTCATCTAACTCATCTAACTCATTTAACTCATTTATCTCATTTAACTCATTTAACTCATTTATCTCATCTAACTCATTTAACTCATTTAACTCATCTAACTCATCTAACTCATTTAACTCATTTAACTCATTTAACTCATCTAACTCATCTAACTCATCTAACTCATTTAACTCATTTATCTCATTTAACTCATTTAACTCATCTAACTCATCTAACTCATCTAACTAATTTAACTCATTTATCTCATTTAACTCATTTAACTCATTTAACTCATTTATCTCATTTAACTCATCTAACTAATTTAACTCATTTATCTCATTTAACTCATTTAACTCATTTAACTCATTTAACTCATTTAACTCATCTAACTAATTTAACTCATTTATCTCATTTAACTCATTTAACTCATTTAACTCATTTAACTCATTTAACTCATTTATCTCATTTAACTCATCTAACTAATTTAACTCATTTAACTCATTTATCTCATCTAACTCATTTATCTCATTTAACTCATTTAACTCATCTAACTCATTTAACTCATTTAACTCATCTAACTCATCCAACTCATCTAACTCATTTAACTCATTTAACTCATTTAACTCATTTAACTCATCTAACTCATTTAACTCATTTAACTCATTTAACTCATCTAACTCATTTAAAGGTATTGTGACATCATTTTTAACATGCTTTTAACACTATTAAAAGTCTTGGCCAACATCCCTCAAATGTGTCTAAAAGAGTGTAACAAGATAAACTTAACTCTAGTACTCTTTTCCTGGCTTTTTATTACAGTGTTTTTTTGCGCCGTGAAAAATGCTTCCTTTCCCCCCTTTCCTGTCAATCATTGCTCCGCTCCTCCTCCAAACCTCCTCCTCCTCCAGCCATACGCTCACAGCGGCGTCGGAGCGACAGGCGAAGCATGCACGGAAAAGCAGGAGGGCGAACCACAGCAAACAATCATAAAAATAAAGGCATGTAAATAAAGTGTCCCCTTATCTTAAGTCCAGTCAGTGGCCGCGGGTCTTCTTAGCAGTTTTCCTCCGCTGATGAGAACAGAAGAGGCTGTAAACAGCTCCGTGTTAAGCCTGATTTATGGTGCCGCGTTAAATCGACACAGAGCATACGCCGTAGGGTTCAGCGTACGTTGCGCGTCGCCGCGTAACCCTTCGCCGTAGGTTCTGCGTCGGTGTAACGCGGAACCATAAATCAGCCTTTATGGCGCACTGGAGAGGAGAGACAGGGAGCTGGGTGGAGGGGGCGGTGATTTAGCGGGCCGTTACGTAACGGCCCGCCAGCAAACCACATGCGCCGTTTTTGCACAGTTATGCGGAAAATCCCAGAAAGCACACAATACACTGAATGTTAAAAAGTTCGTAGTTTTTTGGGTGTAATTGATGTCAAGACACCCAACAAAACACAAAAAATCAAGAAAAATGTGTTTTTCATGTCACAATCCCTTTAACTCATTTAACTCATTTAACTCATTTAACTCATCTAACTCATCTAACTCATTTAACTCATTTAACTCATCTAACTCATCTAACTCATCTAACTCATTTAACTCATTTAACTCATCTAACTCATTTAACTCATCTAACTCATCTAACTCATTTAACTCCTCCACGTATCTCTCATCTCAGCCTGGAATGCAATTCAGGCTTTTGGATTAAATTCAATTAAAAAATCATCTTTTATAAATCACTGAAGCAAATTTATATTACTTAACACAAGTAGGAAATTAAAATAGCATAAAAATGTAAGTTCTAAATTATATAACTAATTCAATTTATCTATTATAGTTTTAATGGATTGCACGAGGAAGATCTCAGTATTTTGTGATTTTCTTTAAATTTTATTTTACTGCTAGTATTTTTTTGTATTTATTTCATGGATTGTCCAGATAGATTGATTTGACTTTGTCAGCAATGTCACCAACGTTATTTAACTAAATACTTTGACCTGGGGGCAGGAAGGGGAGGGGGGGGGGGGGGGGGGCAGATTCTAGGACCCGTGGTTGATGATAATACAGAAAAAATATGACACTAAGTTATTAACGAACATATAGTCACAAATGTTTTCAGAATCAGAATCATGTTTATTTGGCCAAGTCAAATCTGACAAGACCTGGAATTTGACTCGTTATTTTCGTTAACTGTACAGTAAATAGGTAATAGACAAACGACAGCTCTTATTAACATATATACAATTTTTACAAAGTGAAAGGTGCAGCAGAATGAGGTAGACATGATTATTGAAGGTGTATTGTTACAGCAGGGTCAGGTAGCCCCCAGCGGGGTCAGGTAGCCCCCAGCGGGGTCAGGTAGCCCCCCAGTAGGGTCAGGTAGCCCCCAGCAGGGTCATGTAGTCCCCAGCAGGGTCAGGTAGTCCCCAGCAGGGTCCGGTAGCCCCCAGCAGGGTCAGGTAGTCCCCAGCAGGGTCTGGTAGTCTCCCAGCAGGGTCAGGTAGCCCCCAGCAGGTTCAGGTAGCCCCCCAGCAGGGTCAGTAGTCCCCCAGCAGGGTCAGGTAGCCCCCCAGCAGGGTCAGGTAGCCCCCAGCAGGGTCTGGTAGTCCCCAGCAGGATCAGGTAGTCCCTTAGGAGGGTCAGGTAGCCCCCAGCAGGGTCTGGTAGTCCCCAGCAGGGTCAGGTAGTCCCCCAGCAGGGTCAGGTAGCCCCCCAGCGGGGTCAGGTAGCCCCCCAGCAGGGTCAGGTAGCCCCCCAGCAGGGTCCGGTAGCCCCCCAGCAGGGTCAGGTAGTCTCTTAGGAGGGTCATGTAGTCCCCAGCAGGGTCAGGTAGCCCCCCAGCGGTGGTACAGCTCAACCATCTTGTTCTTCTTTCACTAACATGGTGAAGATGCTCAAAAATACCCTGAAAATGCATCAATTTATGTAAAATAGCATCCAGTAGGGTCAGGTAGCCCCCAGCAGGGTCTGGTAGTCCCCAGCAGGATCAGGTAGTCCCCAGCAGGGTCAGGTAGCCCCCAGCAGGGTCAGGTAGCCCCCAGCATGATCAGGTAGCCCCCCAGCAGGGTCCGGTAGCCCCAAGCAGGGTCAGGTAGTCCCCAGCAGGGTCAGGTAGCCCCCCAGCAGGGTCAGGTAGCCCCCCAGCGGTGGTACAGCTCAACCATCTTGTTCTTCTTTCACTAACATGGTGAAGATGCTCAAAAATACCCTGAAAATGCATCAATTTATGTAAAATAGCATCAATAGTTGTGTTGGGACCAAAAATCCCTGGCGGGGCCCTGAAACCAACATGCTGCTGTTGGGGGGAAGAACAATAATATAGTAATAATAATAATAATAATAATAATAATAATAATAATAATAATAATAATAATAATAATAATAATAATAATAATAATTAAAGCTGCAAGCAGCGATGAACGGGCCCTCGCACTCACGTCCACCGCCCCCCATAAGCCATCAGAAATGACACCACCCACGACTCTCTATGTCAAACCATTCAAAAGTTATAGCAGAAAAAAGGAACAACCAATCAGAAGAAGGGGAGGGGCTAATTCAGGCCAATGAAGGTCAAGGACTCCATACAGAGTCTGATGACACCACCCACGACTCTCTATGTCAAACCATTCAAAAGTTATAGCAGAAAATCGGGACAACCAATCAGAAGAAGGGGCGGGGCTAATTCAGGCCAATGAAGGTTAAGGACTCAATACCGAGTCCCATGACACCACCCACGACTCTTTATGTCAAACCATTCAAAAGTTATGGCAGAGAAAAGTATTCTAGGGGGCGCTGTTGAGCCGTTAGGCCACGCCCATTAATGCAAACCATGAAATAACAAATGTAGCCTATCGCCAGGCCTGGCTTGCATGCAAAATTTGGTGACTTTTGGAGAACTATCAAATATGGACCAATCAGATGAAGGGGACGAGCGCTTTTTCGCGTCTAGCGTCGCCACAGTAACACTTTTGAAAGAGAAAAGTAATGTGCGTCGTCACAGGACAGAGACGAACATTTTAATGTAAAACAAAAATTTCGGCATATTGCCAGCCTTGAACTCTCGACCTCTGGCAGCAAAGACCGCAATAATCTGGCTGAGCTAAGTCTCAGCTATTCCTATCATTTGACCTACTGGCTTAGGACAGACCAACATAGCGATAAAATGTCTGGAACTTTTTTTTCCTAATTTTTAAAATATTTGTAAGTTATAAATATTAGTAAAACCCTACTATTTTAATTATTACTTCTTCTGTAACCATTCTGCCAAGGTTGTAACCGGGCTGAGCCGGGAATATTTCTGAGGTCACCACATTACAGGGAGCTGATTGGTCGGGGGGCGGGGCCGTCATCACCCTGCTCGCCACTGATTGGTCGGGGGGCGGGGCCGTCATCACCCTACTCGCCACTGATTGGTCGGGGGGCGGGGCCGTCATCCGCTACTCGCCACTGATTGGTCGGGGGCGGGGCCGTCATCACCCTACTCGCCACTGATTGGTCGGGGGGCGGGGCCGTCATCACCCTACTCGCCACTGATTGGTCAGGGGGCGGGGCCGGCAGACGTTTGAATCAGGAAGCGGGAGTCAGCGCGAGAGCGACTGGCGGCTTGCGGCAATTTTATTATAAAAAAAGGACAACCAATCAGAAGAAGGGGCGGGGCTAATTCAGGCCAATGAAGGTCAAGGACTCCACAAAGAATCTGATGACACCACCCACGACTCTCTATGTCAAACCATTCAAAAGTTATAGCAGAAAATTGGGACAACCAATCAGAAGAAGGGGCGGGGCTAATTAAGGCCAACGAAGCTTAAGGACTCATTACAGAGTCCCATGACACCACCCACGACTCTCTATGTGAAACCATTCAAAAGTTATGGCAGAGAAAAGTATTCTAGGGGGCGCTGTTGAGCCGTTAGGCCACGCCCATTAATGCAAACCATGAAATATCACATTTATCGCCAGGCCTGGCTTGCATGCAAATTTTGGTGACTTTTGGAGAACTATCAAATATGGACCAATCACATGAAGGGGGGGCGCGCCTTTTGGCGTCTAGCGTCGCCACGGTAACACTTTTGAAAGAGAAAAGTAATGCGTGGTGTCGCAGGATGTAGACGCACATTTTGATGTATAACACACCTGGGGGCACGTTACGGTTCGGGCTGAATTAACTGCCGAAGGAATGGCATAAATTTCGCCAAAATGACACAATGTATTCAAAATGGCCGACATCCTGTTCGGTTTCGGCCATGGCTCCAAGAGACTTTTCTTTAAGTTGCGACATGATACAGGTGTGTACCGATTTTGGTGCATGTACGTCAAACCGTATTGTGGGGCTTGAGGCACAAAGTTTTCCGGGGGGCGCTGTTGAGCCATTTTGCCACGCCCATTAATGCAAACCATGAAATATCAAATGTATCGCCAGGCCTGCCTTGCATGCAAAATTTGGTGACTTTTGGGGAACTATCAAATATGGACCAATCAGATGAAGGGGGGGTGCGCTTGTTGGCGTCTAGCGTCGCCACGGTAACACTTTTGAAAGAGAAAAGTAATGCGTGTAGTCGCAGGATGGAGACGCACATTTTGATGTATAGCACATCTGGGTTCACGATACGGTTCGGGCTGAATTAACTCTCGAAGGAATGGCATATATTGCTCCAAAATTACGCAATTAATTCAGAATGTTCAAAATGGCCGACTTCCTGTTCGGTTTCGGCCATGGCGCCAAGAGACTTTTCTTTTAGTTGCGACATGATACAGGTGTGTACCGATTTTCGTTCATGTATGTCAAACCGTATTATGGGGCTTGAGGCGCAAAGTTTTTTCTGTCGAACCAATCAGATGAAGGGTGGGCGCGCTTTTTGGCGTCTAGCGTCGCCACGGTAACGCTTTTGAAAGAGAAAAGTAATGCGTGTTGTCGCAGGATGGAGACGCACATTTTGATGTATAACACACTTGGGGGCACGTTACGGTTCGGGCTGAATTAACTTTCGAAGGAATGGCATAAATTTCGCCAAAATGACACGAC
Organism: Cololabis saira; assembly: GCF_033807715.1. Taxonomy (NCBI): domain Eukaryota; kingdom Metazoa; phylum Chordata; class Actinopteri; order Beloniformes; family Belonidae; genus Cololabis; species Cololabis saira. The sequence continues at coordinate 55,217,181 of NC_084588.1, forward strand.
TAATTCAAAATGGCCGACATCCTGTTCGGTTTCGGGCATGACCCCAAGAGACTTTTGTTTAAGTTGTCCCATGATACAGGTGTGTACCGATTTTCGTGCATGTACGTCAAACCGTATCGTGGGGCTTGAGGCACAAAGTTTTCAAGGGGGCGCTGTTGAGCCATTTTGCCACGCCCATTAATGCAAACCTTTAAATATCAAATTTTTCGCCAGGCCTGACTAGGGTGCAAAATTTGGTGACTTTTTGGGCATGTTAAGGGGGCCAAAAAGGCCTTCACTTTGTCAGGAAAATAATAATAATAATAATTAAAGCTGCAAGCAGCGATGAACGGGCCCTCGCACTCACCGCCACCGCCCCCCATAAGCATATCAGAATTGACACCACCCATGACTTCCTATATCAAACCATTCAAAAGATATAGCAGAAAAAAGGGACAACCAATCAGAAGAAGGGGCGGGGCTAATTAAGGCCAACGAAGCTTAAGAAGTCATTACAGAGTCCCATGACACCACCCACGACTCTTTATGTCAAACCATTTAAAAGTTATAGCAGAAAAAAGGGACAACCAATCAGAAGAAGAGGCGGGGCTAATTCAGGCCAATGAAGGTCAAGGGCTCCATAAAGAATCTGATTACACCACCCACGACTCTCTATGTCAAACCATTCCAAAGTTGTAGCAGAAAGTCGGGACAACCAATCAGAAGAAGGGGCGGGGCTAATTAAGGCTAACGAAGCTTAAGGACTCATTACAGAGTCCCATGACACCACCCACGACTTCCTATGTCAAACCATTCAAAAGTTATAGCAGAAAAAAGGGACAACCAATCAGAAGAAGGGCCGGGGCTAATTAAGGCCAACGAAGCTTGAGGACTCATTACAGAGTCCCATGACACCACCCACGACTCTCTATGTCAAACCATTCAAAAGTTATGGCAGATAAAAGTATTCTAGGGGGCGCTGTTGAGCCGTTAGGCCACGCCCATTAATGCAAACCATGAAATATCAAATATCAAGTCTGGCTTGCATGCAAAATTTGGTGACTTTTGGAGAACTATCAAATATGGACCAATCAGATGAAGGGGGGGCGCACCTTTTGGCGTCTAGCGTCGCCACGGTAACACTTTTGAAAGAGAAAAGTAATGCGCATAGTTGCAGGATGGAGATGCACATTTTGATGTATAACACACTTGGGGACACGTTACGGTTTGGGCTGAATTAACTGCCGAAGGAATGGCATAAATTTTGCCAAAATGACACGATTAATTCAAAATGGCCGACATCCTGTTCGGTTTCGGGCATGACCCCAAGAGACTTTTCTTTAAGTTGTGCCATGATACAGGTGTGTAGCGATTTTCGTGCATGTACGTCAAACCGTATTGTGGGGCTTGAGGCACAAAGTTTTCCGGGGGGCGCTGTTGAGCCATTTTGCCACGCCCATTAATGCAAACAATGAAATATCAAATTTATCGCCAGGCCTGGCTTGCATGCCAAATTTGGTGCCTTTTGGGGAACTATCAAATATGGACCAATCAGATGAAGGGGGGGTGCGCTTGTTGGCGTCTAGCGTCGCCACGGTAACACTCTTGAAAGAGAAAAGTAATGCGTGTAGTCGCAGGATGGAGACGCACATTTTGATGTATAACACATCTGGGTTCACGATACGGTTCGGGCTGAATTAACTCTTGAAGGAATGGCATATATTGCTCCAAAATTACGCAATTAATTCAGAATGTTCAAAATGGCCGACTTCCTGTTCGGTTTCGGCCATGGCGCCAAGAGACTTTTCTTTTAGTTGCGACATGATACAGGTGTGTACCGATTTTCGTTCATGTACGTCAAAGCGTATTATGGGGCTTGAGGCGCAAAGTTTTTTCTGTCTGAACCAATCAGATGAAGGGTGGGCACGCTTTTTGGCGTCTAGCGTCGCCACGGTAACGCTTTTCAAAGAGAAAAGTAATGCGTGGTGTCGGAGGATGGAGACGCACATTTTGATGTATAACACACCTGGGTGCACGTTACGGTTCGGGCTGAATTAACTGCCGAAGGAAGGCATAAATTTCGCCAAAATGACACGATTCATTCAAAATGGCCGACTTCCTGTTCGGTTTCTCGACATGACGCCAAGAGACTTTTCTTTAAGTTGCGCCATGATACAGGTGTGTACCGATTTTCGTGCATGTACGTCAGACCGTATCGTGGGGCTTGAGGCACAAAGTTTTCAAGGGGGCGCTGTTGAGCCATTTTGCCACACCTAATAATGCAAACCATTAAATATCAAATTTTTCGCCAGGCCTGGCTTGGGTGCAAAATTTGGTGACTTTTTGGGCACGTTTAGGGGGGCAAAAAGGCCTTCCTTTTGTCAGGAAAATAATAATAATAATTAAAGCTGCAAGCAGCGATGAACGGGCCCTCGCACTCACGGCCACCGCCCCCATAAGCATGTCAGAAAAGACACCACCCACGACTTCCTATGTCAAACCATTCAAAAGTTATAGCAGAAAAAAGGGACAACCAATCAGAAGAAGGGGCGGGGCTAATTCAGGCCAATGAAGGTCAAGGACTCCATACAGAATCTGATGACACCACCCAGGACTCTCTATGTCAAACCATTCCAATGTTATAGCAGAAAATCGGGACAACCAATCAGAAGAAGGTGCGGGGCTAATTAAGGCCAACGAAGCTTAAGGACTCATTACAGAGTCCCATGACACCACCCACAACTTCCTATGTCAAACCATTCAAAAGTTATGGCAGATAAAAGTATTCTAGGGGGCGCTGTTGAGCCGTTAGGCAACGCCCATTAATGCAAACCATGAAATATCAAATTTATCGGCAAGTCTGGCTTGCATGCAAAATTTGGTGACTTTTGGAGACCTATCAAATATGGACCAATCACATGAAGGGGGGGCGCGCCTTTTGGCGTCTAGCGTCGCCACGGTAACCCTTTTGAAAGAGAAAAGTAATGCGTGGTGTCGCAGGATGTAGACGCACATTTTGATGTATAACACATCTGGGTGCACGTTACGGTTCGGGCTGAATTAACTGCCGAAGGAATGGCATAAATTTCGCCAAAATGACACAATTTATTCAAAATGGCCGACATCCTGTTCGGTTTCGGCCATGGCTCCAAGAGACTTTTCTTTAAGTTGTTCCATAATACAGGTGTGTAGCGATTTTCGTGCATGTACGTCAAACCGTATTTTGGGGCTTGAGGCACAAAGTTTTCCGGGGGGCGCTGTTGAGCCATTTTGCCACGCCCATTAATGCAAACCATGAAATATCAAATTTATCGCCAGGCCTGTCTTACATGCCAAATTTGGTGCCTTTTGGGGAACTATCAAATATGGACCAATCAGATGAAGGGGGGGTGCGCTTGTTGGCGACTAGCGTCGCCACGGTAACACTTTTCAAAGAGAAAAGTAATGCGTGTAGTCGCAGGATGGAGACACACATTTTGATGTATAACACATCTGGGTTCACAATACGGTTCGGGCTGAATTAACTCTCGAAGGAATGTCATATATTGCTCCAAAATTACGCAATTAATTCAGAATGTTCAAAATGGCCGACTTCCTGTTCGGTTTCGGCCATGGCGCCAAGAGACTTTTCTTTTAGTTGCGACATGATACAGGAGTGTACCAATTTTCGTTCATGTACGTCAAACCGTATTATGGGGCTTGAGGCGCAAAGTGTTTTCTGTCTGAACCAACCAGATGAAGGGTGGGCGCGCTTTTTGGCGTCTAGCGTCGCCACGGTAACGCTTTTGAAAGAGAAAAGTAATGCGTGGTGTCGGAGGATGGAGACGAACATTTTGATGTATAACACACCTGGGTGCACGTTACGGTTCGGGCTGAATTAACTGCCGAAGGAATGGCATAAATTGCGCCAAAGTGACACGATTAATTCAAAATGGCCGACTTCCTGTTCGGTTTCGGGCATGACGCCAAGAGACTTTTCTTTAAGTTGTCCCATGATACAGGTGTGTACCGATTTTCGTGCATGTACGTCAAACCGTATCGTGGGGCTTGAGGCACAAAGTTTTCAAGGGGGCGCTGTTGAGCCATTTTGCCACGCCCATTAATGCAAACCATTAAATATCAAATTTTTCGCCAGGCCTGACTTGGGTGCAAAATTTGGTGACTTTTTGGGCATGTTAAGGGGGGCAAAAAGGCCATCACTTTGTCAGAAGAAAAAAAAAAAAATAATAATAAAAATTCCTGCAAATACAATAGGGCCTTCGCACTGCAAGTGCTCGGGCCCTAATAATAATTAAAGATGCAAGCAGCGATGAACGGGCCCTCGCACTCACGTCCACCGCCCCCCATAAGCATATCAGAAATGACAGCCCCCACGACTCTCTATGTCAAACCATTCAAAAGTTATAGCAGAAAATCGGGACAACCAATCAGAAGAAGGGGTGGGGCTAATTCAGGCCAATGAAGGTCAAGGACTCCATACAGAATCTTATGACACCACCCACGACTCTCTATGTCAAATCATTCCAAAGTTATAGCAGAAAATCGGGACAACCAATCAGAAGAAGGGGCGGGGCTAATTAAGGCCAACGAAGCTTAAGAACTCATTACAGAGTCCCATGATACCACCCATGACTTCCTATGTCAAACCATTCAAAAGTTATAGCAGAAAAAAGGGACAACCAATCAGAAGAAGGGGCGGGGCTAATTCAGGCCAATGAAGGTCAAGGACTCCATAAAGAATCTGATGACACCACCCACGACTCTCTATGTCAAACCATTCTAAAGTTATAGCAGAAAATCGGGACAACCAATCAGAAGAAGGGGCGGGGCTAATTAAGGCAAACGAAGCTTAAGGACTCATTACAGAGTCCCATGACACCACCCACAACTCTCTATGTCAAACCATTCAAAAGTTATGGCAGAGAAAAGTATTCTAGGGGGCGCTGTTGAACCGTTTGCCACGCCCATTAATGCAAACCATGAAATATCAAATTTATCGCCAGGCCTGGCTTGCATGCAAAATTTGGTGACTTTTGGAGAACTATCAAATATGGACCAATCACATGAAGAGGGGGCGCGCCTTTTGCCGTCTAGCGTCGCCACGGTAATATTTTTGAAAGAGAAAAGTAATGCGTGGTGTCGCAGGATGTAGACGCACATTTTGATGTATAACACACCTGGGTGCACGTTACGGTTCGGGCTGAATTAACTGCCGAAGGAATGGCATAAATTTTGCCAAAATGACACAATTTATTCAAAATGGCCGACATCCTGTTCGGTTTCGGCCATGGCTCCAAGAAGCTTTTCTTTAAGTTGTGCCATGATACAGGTGTGTAGCGATTTTCGTGCATGTACGTCAAACCGTATTGTGGGGCTTGAGGCACAAAGTTTTCCGGGGGGCGCTGTTGAGCCATTTTGCCACGCCCATAAATGCAAACCATGAAATATCAAATTTATCGCCAGGCCTGGCTTGCATGCAAAATTTGGTGCCTTTTGGGGAACTATCAAATATGGACCAATCAGATGAAGGGGCGGTGCGCTTGTTGCCGTCTAGCGTCGCCACGGTAACACTTTTGAAAGAGAAAAGTAATGCGTGTAGTCGCAGGATGGAGACGCACATTTTCATGTATAACACACCTGGGTGCACGTTACGGTTCGGGCTGAATTAACTGCCGAAGGAATGGCATAAATTGCGCCAAAGTGACACGATTAATTCAAAATGGCCGACTTCCTGTTCGGTTTCGGCCATGTCGCCAAGAGACTTTTCTTTAAGTTGTTTACTGATACAGGTGTGTACCGATTTTCGTGCATGTACGTCAAACCGTATCGTGGGGCTTGAGGCACAAAGTTTTCAAGGGGGCGCTGTTGAGCCATTTTACCACGCCCATTAATGCAAACCATTAAATATCAAATTTTTCGCCAGGCCTGACTTGGGTGCAAAATTTGGTGACTTTTTGGGCATGTTAAGGGGGGCAAAAAGGCCATCACTTTGTCAGAAGAAAAATAATAAGAATTAAAGCTGCAAGCAGCGATGAACGGGCCCTCGCACTCACGGCCACCGCCCCCATAAGCATATCAGAAACGACACCACCCACGACTCTCTATGTCAAACCATTCCAAAGTTATAGCAGAAAATCGGGACAACCAATCAGAAGAAGGGGCGGGGCTAATTTGCACCAATTATGGTCAAGGACTCAATACCGAGTCCGATGACACCACCCACGACTCTCTATGTCAAACCATTCAAAAGTTATAGCAGAAAAAAGTATTTTAGGGGGCGCTGTTGAGCCATTAGGCCACGCCCATTCATGCAAACCATGAAATATCAAATTTATCCCCAGGCCTGGCTTGGTGCAAAATTTGGTGACTTTTGGAGAACTATCAAATATGGACCAATCAGATGAAGGGGGCGCACTTTTTGGCGTCGAGTGTTGCCACGTTAACGCTTTTGAATGAGAAAAGTAATGCGCGTCGTCGCAGGAAGGAGACGCACATGTTGATGTAAAAAAAAAACACACAAATTGCTGACAATAATCTTTGCATTGAGCTGGGATCGATCCCACGATCTCCCACACGAAAGACGGTGACATTACCGCTGAGCCACAAATCAGCTTGGCCATTTTCTGACTGACTGACTTCCGAGATACCAACATAGCGATGTAATCTGAGTCTGAATTGTTTTTTCGTAATTTTTAAAATATTTGTAAGATATAAATATTAGTAAAACCCCACTATTTGTTCTTTTGTGAATAGCATGTTCCAGTCTTTACTTCCTAGACACACACACTGCATGGAAGGGAGCGTTTGATTTATTGTTCACGTAACATTACTTTTATTTTTTCACAACCAAACCACGCACTTTATTTATGTCATTTGCACCGGGCAAGGACAAAAAATAAATGATTCCACCAAAATTCCAGAGATTTTTGTGGTTGGCTGACACATTACCAACATATTTCAAATATGTCAAACCATTCAAAAGTTATAGTCAGAAAATATGGACAACCAATCAGAAGAAGGGGCGGGGCTAATTAAGGCCAACGAAGCTTAAGGACTCTTTACAGAGTCCCATGACACCACCCACGACTCTCTATGTTAAACCATTCCAAAGTTATAGCAGAAAATCGGGACAACCAATCAGAAGAAGGGCGGGGCTAATTAAGGCCAACGAAGCTTAAGGACTCATTACAGAGTCCCATGACACCACCCACAACTCTCTATGTCAAACCATTCAAAAGTTATGGCAGAGAAAAGTTTTCTAGGGGGCGCTGTTGAGCCGTTAGGCCACGCCCATTAATGCAAACCATGAAATATCAAATTTATCGCCAGGCATGGCTTGCATGCCAAATTTGGTGCCTTTTGGGGAACTATCAAATATGGACCAATCAGATGAAGGGGGGGTGCGCTTGTTGGCGTCTAGCGTCGCCACGGTAACACTTTCGAAAGAGAAAAGTAATGCGTGTAGTCGCAGGATGGAGACACATATTTTGATGTATAACACCTCTGTGTTCACGTTACGGTTCGGGCTGAATTAATTCTCGAAGGAATGGCATAAATTTCGCCAAAATGACACAATTTATTCAAAATGGCCGACATCCTGTTCGGTTTCGGCCATGGCTCCAAGAGACTTTTCTTTAAGTTGTGCCATGATACAGGTGTGTACCGATTTTCGTGCATGTACGTCAAACCGTATTGTGGGGCTTGAGGCACAAAATTTTCCGGGGGGCGCTGTTGAGCCATTTTGCCACGCCCATTAATGCAAACCATGAAATATCAAATTTATCGCCAGGCATGGCTTGCATGCCAAATTTGGTGCCTTTTGGGGAACTATCAAATATGGACCAATCAGATGAAGGGGGGGTGCGCTTGTTGGCGTCTAGCGTTGCCACGGTAACACTTTCGAAAGAGAAAAGTAATGCGTGTAGTCGCAGGATGGAGACACATATTTTGATGTATAACACATCTGGGTTCACGATACGGTTCGGGCTGAATTAACTCTCGAAGGAATGGCATATATTGCTCCAAAATTACGCAATTAATTCAGAATGTTCAAAATGGCCGACTTCCTGTTCGGTTTCGGCCATGGCGCCTAGAGACTTTTCTTTTAGTTGCAACATGATACAGGTGTGTACCGATTTTCGTTCATGTACGTCAAACCGTATTATGGGGCTTGAGGCACAAAGTTTTTTCTGTCGAACCAATCAGATGAAGGGTGGGCGCGCTTTTTGGCGTCTAGCGCCGCCACGGTAACGCTTTTGAAAGAGAAAAGTAATGCGTGTTGTCGCAGGATGGAGACGCACATTTTGATGTATAACACACCTGTGTGCACGTTACGGTTCGGGCTGAATTAACTTTCGAAGGAATGGCATAAATTTCGCCAAAATGACACGACTAATTCAAAATGGCCGACATCCTGTTCGCTTTCGGGCATGACCCCAAGAGACTTTTGTTTAAGTTGTCCCATGATACAGGTGTGTACCGATTTTCGTGCATGTACGTCAAACCGTATCGTGGGGCTTGAGGCACAAAGTTTTCAAGGGGGCGCTGTTGAGCCATTTTACCACGCCCATTAATGCAAACCATTAAATATCAAATTTTTCGCCAGGCCAGACTTGGGTGCAAAATTTGGTGACTTTTTGGGCATGTTAAGGGGGGCAAAAAGGCCTTCACTTTGTCAGGAAAATAATAATAATAATAATAATAATAATAAAAATTCCTGCAAATACAATAGGGCCTTCGCTCTGAAGGTGCTCGGGCCCTAATAAAAATTCCTGCAAATACAATAGGGCCTTCGCACTGCAAGTGCTCGGGCCCTAATAATAAAAATTCCTACAGATACAATAGGGCCTTTGCACTGAAGGTGCTCGGGCCCTAATAATAAAAATTCCTGCAAATACAATAGGGCCTTCGCACTGAAGGTGCTCGGGCCCTAATAATAATAACAACACTGGATGAAAAAACATGGGGGGAATTCTTTCCAACACCGAAGAACACATAAGAGAATCTAGAGGCAAATTTATTCAGTATAAATTAATCCATAGATATTGTTTTACACCATCAAGACTTAACAGAATGGGACTAATTAATAATGATTTATGCTGGAAGTGTGGGTTAGAAAGGGGCACTTTTATGCATGCATTATGGGAATGCTCTAAGATCCTCCCCTTATGGGAAAAGTTATAGATTGTATGAGCAAATCATTAAATTGTGAACTTCCCAGATCGCCAAGACTATGTCTCCTTGGAGACAGAACGGTGGTACCTCTGTTGGACAAATATTGTTTTAGAATATTAAAAACTGGCCTAATAACATGTGCACGGAATATTCTGAGGTGTTGGAGGGAACCACAAGCCCCCACACTGAGTATGTGGAAAACACAGATGATGGAGACAGTGGCGTGTGAGAAGATGCTGGGAAGATTAAACTGTGAAAATGATATGGTAAAAGAAAAATGGAATACTTTTGGTAGACAGATGTGTTAATTGGACTTACTTACCTGCCTGTCTTTAATTTTTAATTTTAGTTCATTTATTTTTTAGATTTTTCAAATTTACTTTTTTTTATTTTATTTCTTCTATTAATATAATTTTTTTTTTGTTGTTGCTATTTTTGACCTCCATGATGTCTGTGGTGTTTGATGTTCGTTTTGTGTGTTGCAATAATGAAAAAATAATAAAAACTTTGAATTACAAAAAAAAGAAATAAAAAAATAATAATAAAAAAAAAATAATATAGTAATAATAATAATAATAATAATATTCCACCATAAAGACCTACGTCGCCCTCCGGTGGACCAGAGCAGCGTTGCAGGAGAGGAGGAGAGACTGAGGAGGAGAAGAAAGTTTATCTGTACAATTCAACACAAGGTCATTCAAAGTGCTTTACATTCACATTAGAAGCAACAAGACACAATTAAACAGTAAATAACAAATACAATGAAATAAAATGATGAGAAAAGAGGTAAAATAATAAAAGCACCAGTTGTTAGTCAGTAAGGGCAGTAGATCCAGTAGGTTCTCATTCTTACAAACGTAAGAATTACATTTCTATTCGGTCAAAACGTACAAATACCGGGTCAAATACAGGATAAGAAAAGTAATCTGTAACTATTCGTGCGGTGAATTTAACGAATTTTAAATTCTACGTCACAATTCCTGCATTCAGGGTTTATCCATCACTAATGTAACTTCACGCGGTTTTTAAAAATCATAATTTAAGAGTACATTTCAGTAAACAGTACACAATTAAAGAGTAAATAACAAATAAAATGAAATAAAATGATAAGAAAAGAGGTAAAATAATAAAAATTACAAGTTGTTAAAAAATAAGGGCAGTAGATCCAGCAGGTAAGTATTTAATTTAAGAGTAACTTCAGTAAACAGTAATGTTTTTAGCCCTGATTTAAAGGAGCTGACAGTTTGAGAACCAGTTCATTCCTCCGTGTGAAGGAGAGGAGACAGAAGGAGAGGAGAAGGAGAGGAGAAGGAGAAGACATGCAACCATGAAATAAGTGGAAAAATCTGCCAGTGGAACAAGATTTTTTTGCTTGTAATGAGAAGATAAATCGTGTCCCACTGGCAGATTTTCCTACTTATTTCAAGCTAAAATGTACCTGAAACAGGTGAAAACTGTCCGTTTTTATTTCAGGGGGGGGATGATTTGGACCGTTTTTATTTCAGGGGGGGATGCCATCCCCCCTCATCCCCCCTCATCCCCCCTCAACTCCAGTACTGAGTGTTTCCATCCTTGATGGAACCAGACTGCAGAGCAGCAGGACGAGGCCTCATGTTCTGCTGCCCAAACACAGATTAGACGTGGGAACACCTTAACTATGTTTTGTCTTCTTTTCTACTGTTTAAAATCGTTGTGCTTCCTCTGTTTCACTGAGACGCCTCATGCAGGTTCTACAGAAGAGAATCAGGGCCATGCAGGAGAGAAAATATTGGGGAAGATCTTTTTTATTGTGCACTTCAAGAAAAAAGTCGAAATGTCGAGATTAATGTTGAAATACAATTTCAAGAATAAAGTCGAAACATTTTGTAAAATGATCCTAAATGTTAGGGAGAATAAAAGCTTACCCTTAAATATGAACTCTGCTAATATTAGTCTTTTATTAAAACCGGACAAAGATCCCTTGCTCCCATCGAGCTACCGCCCAATTTCATTGATAAATATAGACCTTAAAATAATTAGCAAGGCTCTTACCAAACATCTGAAAAGAGTCACCCCTTCTATTATACATCCGGATCAAACAGGTTTCATTAAAGGTAGACATTCTTCTACTAATATTCGCAGACTATTAAATAATATAGACTATTCGAGTATCAATAAAAAGGAAACTACTATTATATCCTTAGACGCTGAAAAAGCATTCGATCGAGTAAATTGCAAGTTTCTATTGGCAACTTTACATAAATTTGGATTTGGCGAATCTTTCATTGACTGGATAAAAATATTATACAGCTCTCCCTAAGGCACGTGTAAGGACAAATGATCAAATCTCTACAAGTTTTACCTTGCAAAGCGGCACTAGACAGGGTTGCCCTCTATCTCCCTCACTATTTGCAATATTTATTGAACCTTTAGCAGCAGCTATTAGACAAAATCAAAATATTAAAGGTATACAATGCAAAATATTAGAGCATTTATTATATATAAATATTCAGGGGGGATGTATATATATATATATATATATATATATATATATATATATATATATATATATATATATATATTTTTTTTTTTTATTTTTTATTTTTTTTCCCCCTATGATTAATTTCTATCTATCATCACTTCGTATTTATGACTGTCTGGTTCCTCCTCCACTGCTTATCAATTAATTAGCTCACAATATAACAACCACCGACCCCCCCCCCCCCCCCCGTTTTTTTTTCTTTTTTTTTCTTCTTTCTTACTTTCACTTATTTTATTTTTGCATGTACCATACTCATGTACTGGCAGCACTTTAATATTCAACTATTTAACTATTTATTAGTATTTATCATGTAACACAGCAGATACAAAATAGCACGGTTTTTATCGTCATTAACTTTTATTGTGAATGCATATGCCATGTTATGTTATGTGTGCTATATTGTTTTCTTTTTTTGTGATTATTAGGGCCCGAGCACCTTCAGTGCAAAGGCCCTATTGTATCTGTAGGAATTTTTATTATTATTAGGGCCCGAGCACTTGCAGTGCGAAGGCCCTATTGTATTTGCAGGAATTTTTATTATTAGGGCCCGAGCACTTGCAGTGCGAAGGCCCTATTGTAATTGCAGGAATTATTCTTCTTCTTCTTCTTCTTATTGTTCTGACAAAAGGAAGGCCTTTTTGCCCCCCTAAACGTGCCCAAAAAGTCACCAAATTTTGCACGCAAGCCAGGTCTGGCGAAAAATTTGATATTTAATGGTTTGCATTAATGGGCGTGGCCTAACGGCTCAACAGCGCCCCCTAGAAAACTTTGTGCCTCAAGCCCCACAATGCGGTTTGTCGTACATGCACGAAAATCTGTACACACCTGTATCAGTACACAACTTAAAGAAAAGTCTCTGGGCGTCATGTCGAGAAACCGAACAGGAAGTCGGCCATTTTGAATTAATCGCGTCATTTTGGCGAAATTGATGCCATTCCTTCGGCAGTTAATACGGCCCGAACCGTAACGTGCACCCAGGTGTGTTATACATAAAAATGTGCGTCTCCATCCTCCGACACCACGCATTACTTTTCTCTTTCAAAAGCATTACCGTGGCGACGCTAGACGCCAAAAAGTGCGCCCACCCTTCATATGATTGGTTCAGATAGAAAAAACTTTGCGCCTCAAGCCCCATAATACGGTTTGACGTACATGAACGAAAATCGGTACACACCTGTATCATGTCGCAACTAAAAGAAAAGTCTCTTGGCGCCATGGCCGAAACCGAACAGGAAGTCGGCCATTTTGAACATTCTGAATTAATTGCGTAATTTTGGAGCAATATATGCCATTCCTTCGAGAGTTAATTCAGCCCGAACCGTATCGTGAACCCAGATGTGCTATACATCAAAATGTGCGTCTCCATCCTGCGACTACACGCATTACTTTTCTCTTTCAAAAGTGTTACCGTGGCGACGCTAGACGCCAACAAGCGCACCCCCCCTTCATCTGATTGGTCCATATTTGATAGTTCCCCAAAAGTCACCAAATTTTGCATGCAAGGCAGGCCTGGCGATACATTTGATATTTCATGGTTTGCATTAATGGGCGTGGCAAAATGGCTCAACAGCGCCCCCCGGAAAACTTTGTGCCTCAAGCCCCACAATACGGTTTGACGTACATGCACCAAAATCGGTACACACCTGTATCATGTCGCAACTTAAAGAAAAGTCTCTTGGAGCCATGGCCGAAACCGAACAGGATGTCGGCCATTTTGAATACATTGTGTCATTTTGGCGAAATTTATGCCATTCCTTCGGCAGTTAATTCAGCCCGAACCGTAACGTGCCCCCAGGTGTGTTATACATCAAAATGTGCGTCTACATCCTGCGACACCACGCATTACTTTTCTCTTTCAAAAGTGTTACCGTGGCGACGCTAGACGCCAAAAGGCGCGCCCCCCCTTCATGTGATTGGTCCATATTTGATAGTTCTCCAAAAGTCACCAAAATTTGCATGCAAGCCAGGCCTGGCGATAAATGTGATATTTCATGGTTTGCATTAATGGGCGTGGCCTAACGGCTCAACAGCGCCCCATAGAATACTTTTCTCTGCCATAACTTTTGAATGGTTTCACATAGAGAGTCGTGGGTGGTGTCATGGGACTCTGTAATGAGTCCTTAAGCTTCGTTGGCCTTAATTAGCCCCGCCCCTTCTTCTGATTGGTTGTCCCGATTTTCTGCTATAACTTTTGAATGGTTTGACATAGAGAGTCGTGGGTGGTGTCATCAGATTCTTTGTGGAGTCCTTGACCTTCATTGGCCTGAATTAGCCCCGCCCCTTCTTCTGATTGGTTGTCCTTTTTTTATAATAAAATTGCCGCAAGCCGCCAGTCGCTCTCGCGCTGACTCCCGCTTCCTGATTCAAACGTCTGCCGGCCCCGCCCCCTGACCAATCAGTGGCGAGTAGGGTGATGACGGCCCCGCCCCCCGACCAATCAGTGGCGAGTAGGGTGATGACGGCCCCGCCCCCGACCAATCAGTGGCGAGTAGCGGATGACGGCCCCGCCCCCCGACCAATCAGTGGCGAGTAGGGTGATGACGGCCCCGCCCCCCGACCAATCAGTGGCGAGCAGGGTGATGACGGCCCCGCCCCCCGACCAATCAGCTCCCTGTAATGTGGTGACCTCAGAAATATTCCCGGCTCAGCCCGGTTACAACCTTGGCAGAATGGTTACAGAAGAAGTAATAATTAAAATAGTAGGGTTTTACTAATATTTATAACTTACAAATATTTTAAAAATTAGGAAAAAAAAGTTCCAGACATTTTATCGCTATGTTGGTCTGTCCTAAGCCAGTAGGTCAAATGATAGGAATAGCTGAGACTTAGCTCAGCCAGATTATTGCGGTCTTTGCTGCCAGAGGTCGAGAGTTCAAGGCTGGCAATATGCCGAAATTTTTGTTTTACATTAAAATGTTCGTCTCTGTCCTGTGACGACGCACATTACTTTTCTCTTTCAAAAGTGTTACTGTGGCGACGCTAGACGCGAAAAAGCGCTCGTCCCCTTCATCTGATTGGTCCATATTTGATAGTTCTCCAAAAGTCACCAAATTTTGCATGCAAGCCAGGCCTGGCGATAGGCTACATTTGTTATTTCATGGTTTGCATTAATGGGCGTGGCCTAACGGCTCAACAGCGCCCCCTAGAATACTTTTCTCTGCCATAACTTTTGAATGGTTTGACATAAAGAGTCGTGGGTGGTGTCATGGGACTCGGTATTGAGTCCTTAACCTTCATTGGCCTGAATTAGCCCCGCCCCTTCTTCTGATTGGTTGTCCCGATTTTCTGCTATAACTTTTGAATGGTTTGACATAGAGAGTCGTGGGTGGTGTCATCAGACTCTGTATGGAGTCCTTGACCTTCATTGGCCTGAATTAGCCCCTCCCCTTCTTCTGATTGGTTGTTCCTTTTTTCTGCTATAACTTTTGAATGGTTTGACATAGAGAGTCGTGGGTGGTGTCATTTCTGATGGCTTATGGGGGGCGGTGGACGTGAGTGCGAGGGCCCGTTCATCGCTGCTTGCAGCTTTAATTATTATTATTATTATTTTCCTGACAAAGTGAAGGCCTTTTTGCCCCCCTTAACATGCCCAAAAAGTCACCAAATTTTGCACCCTAGTCAGGCCTGGCGAAAAACTTTATATTTAAAGGTTTGCATTAATGGGCGTGGCAAAATGGCTCAACAGCGCCCCCTTGAAAACTTTGTGCCTCAAGCCCCATGATATGGTTTGACGTACATGCATGAAAATCGGTACACACCTGTATCATGGGACAACTTAAAGAAAAGTCTCTTGGGGTCATGCCCGAAACCGAACAGGATGTCGGCCATTTTGAATTAGTCGTGTCATTTTGGCGAAATTTATGCCATTCCTTCGGAAGTTAATTCAGCCCGAACCGTAACGTGCCCCCAAGTGTGTTATACATCAAAATGTGCGTCTCCATCCTGCGACAACACGCATTACTTTTCTCTTTCAAAAGCATTACCGTGGCGACGCTAGACACCAAAAAGCGCGCCCACCCTTCATCTGATTGGTTCGACAGAAAAAACTTTGTGCCTCAAGCCCCATAATACGGTTTGACGTACATGAACGAAAATCGGTACACACCTGTATCATGTCGCAACTAAAAGAAAAGTCTCTCGGCGCCATGGCCGAAACCGAACAGGAAGTCGGCCATTTTGAACATTCTGAATTAATTGCGTAATTTTGGAGCAATATATGCCATTCCTTCGAGAGTTAATTCAGCCCGAACCGTATCGTGAACACAGATGTGTTATACATCAAAATGTGCGTCTCCATCCTGCGACTACACGCATTACTTTTCTCTTTCAAAAGTGTTACCGTGGCGACGCTAGACGCCAACAAGCGCACACCCCCTTCATCTGATTGGTCCATATTTGATAGTTCCCCAAAAGGCACCAAATTTGGCATGCAAGCCAGGCCTGGCGATAAATTTGATATTTCATGGTTTGCATTAATGGGCGTGGCAAAATGGCTCAACAGCGCCCCCTAGAAAACTTTGTGCCTCAAGCCCCACAATACGGTTTGACGTACATGCACGAAAATCGCTACACACCTGTATCATGGCACAACTTAAAGAAAAGTCTCTTGGAGCCATGGCCGAAACCGAACAGGATGTCGGCCATTTTGAATACATTGTGTCATTTTGGCGAAATTTATGCCATTCCTTCGGCAGTTAATTCAGCCCGAACCGTAACATGCCCCCAGGTGTGTTATACATCAAAATGTGCGTCTACATCCTGCGACACCACGCATTACTTTTCTCTTTCAAAAGTGTTACCGTGGCGACGCTAGACGCCAAAAGGCGCGCCCCCCCTTCATGTGATTGGTCCATATTTGATAGTTCTCCAAAAGTCACCAAATTTTGCATGCAAGCCAGACTTGGCGATACATTTGATATTTCATGGTTTGCATTAATGGGCGTGGCCTAACGGCTCAACAGCGCCCCCTAGAATACTTTTCTCTGCCATAACTTTTGAATGGTTTGACATAGAGAGTTGTGGGTGGTGTCATGGGACTCTGTAATGAGTCCTTAAGCTTCGTTGGCCTTAATTAGCCCCGCCCCTTCTTCTGATTGGTTGTCCCTTTTTTCTGCTATAACTTTTGAATGGTTTGACATAGGAAGTCATGGGTGGTATCATGGGACTCTGTAATGAGTTCTTAAGCTTCGTTGGCCTTAATTAGCCCCGCCCCTTCTTCTGATTGGTTGTCCCGATTTTCTGCTATAACTTTGGAATGGTTTGACATAGAGAGTCCTGGGTGGTGTCATAAGATTCTGTATGGAGTCCTTGACCTTCATTGGCCTGAATTAGCCCCGCCCCTTCTTGTCATTGGTTGTCCCTTTTTTCTGCTATAACATTTTAATTGTTTGACATAGGAAGTCGTGGGTGGTGTCATGGGACTCTGTAATGAGTTCTTAAGCTTCGTTGGCCTTAATTAGCCCCGCCCTTTCTTCTGATTGGTTGTCCCGATTTTCTGCTATAACTTTGGAATGGTTTGACATAGAGAGTAGTGGGTGGTGTCATAAGATTCTGTATGGAGTCCTTGACCTTCATTGACCTGAATTAGCCCCGCCCCTTCTTCTGATTGGTTGTCCCTATTTCCTGCTATAACTTTTGAATGTTTTGACATAGAGAGTAGTGGGTGGTGTCATAAGATTCTGTATGGAGTCCTTGACCTTCATTGGCCTGAACTAGCCCCGCCCCTTCTTCTGATTGGTTGTCCCTTTTTTCTGCTATAACTTTTGAATGGTTTGACATAGGAAGTCGTGGGTGCTGTCATTTCTGATATGCTTATGGGGGGTGATGGACGTGAGTGCGAGGGCCCGTTCATCGCTGCTTGCAGCTTTAATTAGGGCCCGAGCACTTGCAGTGCGAAGGCCCTATTGTATTTGCAGGAATTTTTATTAATATTATTATTATTTTTCTTCTGACAAAGTGATGGCCTTTTTGCCCCCCTTAACATGCCCAAAAAGTCACCAAATTTTGCACCCAAGTCAGGCCTGGCGAAAAATTTGATATTTAATGGTTTGCATTAATGGGCGTGGCAAAATGGCTCAACAGCGCCCCCTTGAAAACTTTGTGCCTCAAGCCCCACGATACGGTTTGACGTACATCCACGAAAATCGGTACACACCTGTATCATGGGACAACTTAAAGAAAAGTCTCTTGGCGTCATGCCCAAAACCGAACAGGAAGTCGGCCATTTTGAATTAGTCGTGTCATTTTGGCGAAATTTATGCCATTCCTTCGAAAGTTAATTCAGCCCGAACCGTAACGTGCCCCCAAGTGTGTTATACATCAAAATGTGCATCTCCATCCTGCGACAACACGCATTACTTTTCTCTTTCAAAAGCGTTACCGTGGCGGCGCTAGACGCCAAAAAGCGCGCCCACCCTTCATCTGATTGGTTCCAGAGAAAAAACTTTGTGCCTCAAGCCCCATAATACGGTTTGACGTACATGAACGAAAATCGGTACACACCTGTATCATGTCGCAACTAAAAGAAAAGTCTCTTGGTGCCATGGCCGAAACCTAACAGGAAGTCGGCCATTTTGAACATTCTGAATTAATCGCGTAATTCTGGAGAAATATATGCCATTCCTTCGAGAATCAATTCAGCCCGAACCGTATCGTGAACCCAGATGTGTTATACATCAAAATGTGCGTCTCCATCCTGCGACTACACGCATTACTTTTCTCTTTCAAAAGTGTTACCGTGGCGACGCTAGACGCCAAAAGGCGCGCCCCCCCTTCATCTGATTGGTCCATATTTGATAGTTCCCCAAAAGGCACCAAATTTGGCATGCAAGCCAGGCCTGGCGATAAATTTGATATTTAAAGGTTTGCATTAATGGGCGTGGCCTAACGGCTCAACAGCGCCCCCCGGAAAACTTTGTGCCTCAAGCCCCACAATACGGTTTGACGTACATGCACGAAAATCGCTACACACCTGTATCATGGCACAACTTAAAGAAAAGTCTCTTGGAGCCATGGCCGAAACCGAACAGTATGTCGGCCATTTTGAATAAATTGTGTCATTTTGGCGAAATTTATGCCATTCCTTCGGCAGTTAATTCAGCCCGAACCGTAACGTGCACCCAGGTGTGTTATACATCAAAATGTGTGTCTCCATCCTGCGACACCACGCATTACTTTTCTCTTTCAAAAGTGTTACCGTGGCGACGCTAGACGCCAAAAGGCGCGCCCCCCCTTCATGTGATTGGTCCATATTTGATAGTTCTCCAAAAGTCACCAAATTTTGCATGCAAGCCAGAATTGGCGATAAATTTTATATTTCATGGTTTGCATTAATGGGCGTGGCCTAACGGCTCAACAGCGCCCCCTAGAATACTTTTATCTGCCATAACTTTTGAATGGTTTGACATAGGAAGTTGTGGGTGGTGTCATGGGACTCTGTAATGAGTCCTTAAGCTTCGTTGGCCTTAATTAGCCCCGCCCCTTCTTCTGATTGGTTGTCCCTTTTTTCTGCTATAACTTTTTAATGGTTTGACTCCCGCTTCCTGATTCAAACTTCTGCCGGCCTCGCCCCCCGACCAATCACTGGCGAGTAGGGTGATGACGGCCCCGCCCCCCGACCAATCAGTGGCGAGTAGGGTGATGACGGCCCCGCCCCCCGACCGATCAGCTGTTGTAATGTGGTGACGTCAGAAATAGCCCCTTGCTCAGCCCGGTTAGAACCACGTAGAATGGTTACAGAAAGAGTAATACATAAAATAGTAGTGTTTTACTAATATTTATACCTTACAAATATTTAAAAAATTAGGAAAAAAAGTTCCAGACATTTTATTGCTATGTTGGTCTCTCCTAAGCCAGTAAGTCAAAGAGAAAAGAATGGCTGAGACGTAGCTCAGCCGGAGCATATCGGTCTTTGGTGCCAGAGGTCGGGAGTTCAAGACTGGCTGAATGCTGAAAATTTTGTCAGCAATTTTTGTGTTTTTTTACATCAAAATGTGCGTCTCTGTCCTGCGACGACTCACATTACTTTTCTCTTTCAAAAGTGTTACCGTGGCGACGCTAGACGCGAAAAAGCGCTCGTCCCCTTCATCTGATTGGTCCATATTTGATAGTTCTCCAAAAGTCACCAAATTTTGCATGCAAGCCAGGCCTGGTGATAAATTTGATATTTCATGGTTTGCATTAATGGGCGTGGCCTAACGGCTCAACAGCGCCCCCTAGAATACTTTTCTCTGCCATAACTTTTGAAAGGTTTGACATATAGAGTCGTGGGTGGTGTCATGGGACTCAGTATTAAGTCCTTGACCATAATTGCTGAAAATTAGCCCCGCCCCTTCTTCTGATTGGTCGTCCCGATTTTCTGCTATAACTTTTGAATGGTTTGACATAGAGAGTCGTGGGTGGTGTCATCAGATTCTGTATGGAGTCCTTGACCTTCATTGGCCTGAATTAGCCCCGCCCCTTCTTCTGATTAGTTGTCCCTTTTTTCTGCTATATCTTTTGAATGGTTTGACATAGGAAGTCGTGGGTGGTGTCATTTCTGATATGCTTATGGGGGCGGTGGCCGTGAGTGCGAGGGCCCGTTCATTGCTGCTTGCAGCTTTAATTATTATTATTATTATTTTCCTGACAAAGTGAAGGCCTTTTTGCCCCCCTTAACATGCCCAAAAAGTCACCAAATTTTGCACCCTAGTCAGGCCTGGCGAAAAATTTGATATTTAAAGGTTTGCATTAATGGGCGTGGCAAAATGGCTCAACAGCGCCCCCTTGAAAACTTTGTGCCTCAAGCCCCACGATACGGTTTGACGTACATGCACGAAAATCGGTACACACCTGTATCATGGGACAACTTAAAGAAAAGTCTCTTGGGGTCATGCCCGAAACCGAACAGGATGTCGGCCATTTTGAATTAGTCGTGTCATTTTGGCGAAATTTATGCCATTCCTTCGAAAGTTAATTCAGCCCGAACCGTAACGTGCCCCCAAGTGTGTTATACATCAAAATGTGCGTCTCCATCCTGCGACAACACGCATTACTTTTCTCTTTCAAAAGCGTTACCGTGGCGACGCTAGACGCCAAAAAGCGCGCCCACCCTTCATCTGATTGGTTCGACAGAAAAAACTTTGTGCCTCAAGCCCCATAATACGGTTTGACGTACATGAACGAAAATCGGTACACACCTGTATCATGTTGCAACTAAAAGAAAAGTCTCTTGGCGCCATAGCCGAAACCGAACAGGAAGTCGGCCATTTTGAACATTCTGAATTAATTGCGTAATTTTGGAGCAATATATGCCATTCATTCGAGAGTTAATTCAGCCCGAACCGTATCGTGCCCCCAGGTGTGTTATACATCAAAATGTGCGTCTACATCCTGCGACTACACGCATTACTTTTCTCTTTCAAAAGTGTTACCGTGGCGACGCTAGACGCCAACAAGCGCACCCCCCCTTCATCTGATTGGTCCATATTTGATAGCTCCCCAAAAGGCACCAAATTTGGCATGCAAGCCAGGCCTGGCGATAAATTTGATATTTCATGGTTTGCATTAATGGGCGTGGCAAAATGGCTCAACAGCGCCCCCTAGAAAACTTTGTGCCTCAAGCCCCACAATACGGTTTGACGTACATGCACAAAAACGCTACACACCTGTATCATGGCACAACTTAAAGAAAAGTCTCTTGGAGCCATGGCCGAAACCGAACAGGATGTCGGCCATTTTGAATACATTGTGTCATTTTGGCGAAATTTATGCCATTCCTTCGGCAGTTAATTCAGCCCGAACCGTAACGTGCCCCCAGGTGTGTTATACATCAAAATGTGCGTCTACATCCTGCGACACCACGCATTACTTTTCTCTTTCAAAAGTGTTACCGTGGCGACGCTAGACGCCAAAAGGCGCGCCCCCCCTTCATGTGATTGGTCCATATTTGATAGTTCTACAAAAGTCACCAAATTTTGCATGCAAGCCAGACTTGGCGATACATTTGATATTTCATGGTTTGCATTAATGGGCGTGGCCTAACGGCTCAACAGCGCCCCCTGCCATAACTTTTGAATGGTTTGACATAGAGAGTCCTGGGTGGTGTCATAAGATTCTGTATGGAGTCCTTGACCTTCATTGGCATGAATTAGCCCCGCCCCTTCTTCTGATTGGCTGTCCCTTTTTTCTGCTATAACATTTTAATTGTTTGACATAGGAAGTCGTGGGTGGTGTCATCAGATTCTTTATGGAGCCCTTGACCTTCATTGGCTTAAATTAGCCCCGCCCCTTCTTCTGATTGGCTGTCCCTTTTTTCTGCTATAACTTTTGAATGGTTTGACATAGGAAGTCGTGGGTGGTGTCATGGGACTCTGTAATTAGTCCTTAAGCTTCGTTGGCCTTAATTAGCCCCGCCCCTTCTTCTGATTGGTTGTCCCGATTTTCTGCTATAACTTTGGAATGGTTTGACATAGAGAGTCGTGGGTGGTGTCATCAGATTCTGTATGGAATCCTTGACCTTCATTGGCTTGAATTAGCCCCGCCCCTTCTTCTGATTGGTTGTCCCTTTTTTCTGCTATAACTTTTCAATGGTTTGACATAGGAAGTCGTGGGTGGTGTCATTTCTGATACTTATGGGGGGCGGTGGCCGTGAGTGCGAGGGCCCGTTCATCGCTGCTTGCAGCTTTAATTATTATTGTTGTTTGTATGATTTTTGCTGATTACATCTGGCAGGGGGACTACCGATGTAAATCAGCCTATGGCTGCAATCTGGGTGCATCTACATTTTTTTTTATTTCCCTTTAAAGAAAATGTTGATTGATGTACACTCTCCCTAACAAATAAAATAAATTAAAATTGACAAAATAAGTCTTTATGCGGATGACGTACTCCTCTTCCTCCAGAACTCACGATCTTCACTATCACAGACAATTGCACTTATAGAGGGATTTTCATCTCTGTCTGACTATTCTATTATTTGGTCTAAATCCACTGTTTTGTGTGTTAACTGCAATTTTAGGAATATAACCAATACTCAATTACAATTTTCTTACAAAGAAGATGATCTTTCCAGATGGAGCTCTCTCCCAATTTCACTCATGGGAAGAATAGTCACCATTAAAATTATGGTTTTACCAAAAGTAAATTATTTTTTTCTCAATGATACCATGCAAACCCCCTCTTTCCTGGTTTAAATCATTGGACTCATATTTATCAAAATTTCTGTGGAAAAATAAAACACCACGTATTAGTTTAAAGACATTGCAAAAATCCAAAGAATATGGAGGTTTCAGAGCAAGTGTTTTGCAACGAACTAGAAATCTCAGAGTTACCATTTATTAGTCAAAGCATCAAACATCATCAATGTTTCAAAAGCATTAATATTAGCACGACTCTGTCAGCTTGGTGGGAATTTCTTAAAGTGGCGAAAATCTCACTTTTTCCATGTGACCGTACACCCATATGGAACAACCCAGACATCGTGAAAAATGATAAAAAGATGGTTAATTTCGTTCAATGGAGAGATCAAGGAATACGGTATTTACAGCACGTAATTGTAGGAGGACAGTTTGTACCTTTCATACACTTATTGTTCAATATGGAGTTAGCAGGAATACATTTCAACAACTTAAGGCCATAATAAATAAAACATATAAAATTAGCCAATTAGACTTACAACTTCCCGCTAAGATAATAGATTTATTGAATCTAAGCACTTTAAAGTTGTTATCAAAACTCTACAGGTTAGTGTCTAAACTGGACAATTCAGTCTCTCTCCCGATCTCCAAGTGGGAGGCGGATCTCTCTCTTAATACCGATCAGTTTTCTTGGTCACAGATATGCTTAAATACTTTTACTATGACTAAGAACCCAAACTTACAACTTATACAGTACAAAGTTCTTCATAGAATACACTATACTGGACAAAGCATGTTCCAGATGGGCTTTGTCACCTCTAATATCTGTTCACAGTGCACAGAGAACACCCCAGATAATTATATGCATGCTTTATGGTTCTGTAAACCGGTACAGAGGTTCTGGAAGGAGATTTGTGAGGAT
This sequence comes from Cololabis saira, assembly GCF_033807715.1. Classification (NCBI taxonomy): domain Eukaryota; kingdom Metazoa; phylum Chordata; class Actinopteri; order Beloniformes; family Belonidae; genus Cololabis; species Cololabis saira. The sequence continues at coordinate 55,240,891 of NC_084588.1, forward strand.
TTATCCACATGGATCAACTACAGAATCCCAGTGTGCCCCACGGTATGTATATTAGGTCACCTGGGAGATATTCAAATGGAACCTAACTGGACACACCGGGTTCTCACTGCCTTATGTATCGCAAAGAAAACCATTCTAGTAAATTGGAGACAAAAGTCCAGTTTATGTATCAACCCCCGTCTACTGGATGGCCGGTGGGGGAGCGTGGGCGTCTTTCCAGGGCCGGCTCTACTGGTCCTGCCTCCTGGCTTCGGCCTCTGCTCCCCCTCCTTCCCCCCCTACACGATTCATACGCACATAGGCGAAAGGCGGGGGTCCGGGTCGTGTGGGGCATTGTCCCGCGTGGCCCGGCACTCCCCGCCTCACGGTTTTAACAGCAAAATAGACACTGCACATTCAACACTTAATAAATACATTTGACAAGGACACGTAGTTCGGGAGGGGGGGGGGGTCGGTGTCAAATCGATACTTGGCCCTCCCCCTCCCTGTTTTTATGGCATTAATCACATGCACTCAACACCAGGGGCGGGAGGGGGTCCCACATCACCCGCGTTCCCTCGCCTGGGATAGGTGGGTCGTGATGCCCGGGCCTGGCGGGGCTTGCCGTTCAGCCTGGGGTGCCTTCTGGCGGTGCTGGACCCCCCCGGGGAGGGGGAAACGGTGCGTGATTGTGTGTCTGTGTCGGTGAGAATGCGGTGTGGAAGGGTCCTGCCATGGAGGATTTGGGCCTCCATTGGCAGGACAACAAAACTTAATAATTTATCAATATTATACTATACAAAGATGGTTATTATAATAATAATAATAATAATAATAATAATAATAATAATTATTATTATTATTATTATTATTATTATTATTATTATTATTATTATTATTATTATTATTGTGATAGTATTTCATATTATTATTAGTATAGATATCGGATAGTTGAATGGATGAATGAATGGGATGCCTGGGTCTGGGGCCCCCCGCTGCCTCTGCGGCAGGGCGTCCCTCTGGTCCTGGAGGGCCACTTTCGTGGGGGCGGGTGCACCTGCCCGCGTCGGCGGCCGGGGCGGCTCTGTCACACACACATATAGCCACTCAGTCACATACATATACACACACATACACAGCCACATAAACATATACATACACACACACACGCACACACACACAATATAATTTGCAATATAATTGTTGATTCTATAATCTGGCCTTGACAGGACGGTTTTTGGCCGATCGCTCTGGTCACAATCTTTCTGGTGGAATTTAAACAAGGTGACTCTGCCCCCACTAACCCTCCCCTCTCAGGAACATCTGTGGACCTGTTTCAGAACTGACCGAGCCGTCTGATAACATCAAGGACATTGGCTGAGGAGCAGCTCTGAGCGAAGTTCACGGACTCATCGCTACATACACACTTACTGATAACCACCTCCCTCAACTCAACGCCCCCCCCCCCCCTCTTATCAGCCCCCCCAACACAGTCAACAGGTTTGAGAGCTGCGCCACTGGCCGCTGTGCTCACTTGGGGTACTGTGCCGGGTTCCCCCCCGCCCCTACAACCACCCCCCCCACCCCCCCCACACACACACACACACACACACATGTGCAAGCCTTGTGATGTTAAATTTGTCATGTTGCTTTCTGTGCTGAGGTGTTTTTTTGCACTTTCACACTGTGAATTTATACACAGTATGAGGAGCCTTTTTTCCCTCCTCCCTCCCCAGTGTCATCCTTTCTCTGATCTGTTTTCACCAGTTGATTTTGTTTTGTCTGTGCCCTGATGGTTGTACTGGTTCATCTCGCTGTGCTGGGACGCCAGACCGGCGACAATAAAGGCTATTCATCCATCCATCCATCCATCCATCCATCCATCCATCCATCCATCCATCCATCCATCCATCCATCCATCCATCCATCATCCATCCATCCATCCATCCATCCATCCATCCATCCATCCATCCATCCATCCATCCATCCATCCATCCATCCATCCATCAGAGGTACACCTTCATCCCTTCATTCAGGTGAGAGTTGAGAAGTAAAAGTATTTGTCCCATAGTTGTTTGTGGAATAAACACGTAGTAATCAAATGAAAACCTGAACCTTTTCTATTTATGTTTCTGAAACGTTTCCTGCTCATCTGAACCTGTAATTACTGATTTAACTGAAGGTTGACTCCCTTTGCTGCCGTCTGATTGGCTCGTTTCTGCTGCTGACATGAAAGGAGCTGATTTACCGTAAACCTGCTGAAGAGGAGGAGGAGGAGGAAGAGGAGGAGGAGGAGGAGGAGGAGGAGGAGGAGGAGGAGGAGGAGGAGGAGGAGGAGGAGGAGGAGGAAGAGGAGCAGCGCTCAAGACGGCTTTTCTCGGAACAAGCTGTTGTTCATTCTGAGGAAAACTGAGGTTCCCTGTGCAGCTAGATGAGAACAAAAACAGGTTTGAGTTACAGCTTTATGCAGCTTTCATTCCTCCAGACGCACCTGCTGAAGGATGAGCTAATCCGGCCCCCACGTAGCAAAAACGCTGGTGTTTTCATGCGTTTTGGCCGTTCATTTACATGAAAACGAAGCTCAAAGTCTCCAAAAACCATCATTCCTGAAAACTCCGGCCAAAGTGTAGATTTTTAAAACCTCCGTCTTCACGTTTGCTTGTAAACAGAGACTTCACCACACTGCAAAAACTCAAAATCTTACCAAGAATATTTGTCTTATTTGTAGTTAAAATGTTTCATTTTTAGTCAAAAAAATCGCATTACACTTAAAACAAGACTCATCATTGGAAAAAAGAACATTTACTTGAAACAGGTGAAGATTGTCAAATAACAAGTTATTTATTTGGTGATGACTCTTGTTTTAAGTGTAATGAGATTTTTTGACTAAAAATGAGACATTTTAATTAGAAATAAGACAAATATTCCTGGTAAGATTTTGAGTTTTTGCAGTGCAGCTTCATGAGTGCGACCTGTGTTTACAATTAGTTTGTAACCGTCAATATTTTCTTGTATTTTACCTGTTTTATATTCTAACGTCACACTTAAAAGTAACTCCACTTCTCTGTCACTCCAAACCAAAGACTCTGGTTCATCTTGGAAGTAACTGGAAGTTACTCGTGTCATTTGTTGATGTTTTTTTCCAGGATTCTGATTGGCTAGCATGACTTTATCTTCTCGTTACACTGCCCCCTGTAGGTTTGGCTGCTCATAGCACCTTAACAGTGTTGAAGAATATTATCAAAACCAGTTCCGCTGTGGTGTAGTGAGTTTTATTCAGTAAGCCGGCGGTGAGCGGGCCAACACAGATCGGGTCTGAGTTGGTGTGCCGACCCCGAATGGTTTGACAACAGGACTTTTATACAGTAAGTTCAAAGCACAAAAGCCAAGAATCCACAAACCGAAGGTGAAAGACAAAAAGCAATTAAAGGGTATTTACAGTCAGATGTGATCTGTGGCTGTCACTAAGTTGTAAATTACCTCATAGGGTGTTCTCGAGATTCAAGTCTTGTGGCCAAATGAGTTGGTATTAACATATCAGTCAGTCGGGGAACTTTGTCATATGGCATTCCCGTGGATCAGTCTGTGTTTGAGGCCAGTTCAAGGTTTTGTGCCCTGCAGGGGGTAGGAAGCTGGAGTTGTTCCCTGCAGGGGGAGGAAGCTGGAGTTGTTCCCTGCAGGGGGAGGAAGCTGGAGTTGTTCCCTGCAGGGGGTAGAAAGCTGGAGTTGAGCCCTGCAGGTGGTAGGAAGCTGGAGTTGTTCCCTGCAGGGGGTAGGAAGCTGGAGTTGTTCCCTGCAGGGGGTAGGAAGCTGGAGTTGAGCCCTGCAGGGGGTAGAAAGCTGGAGTTGTTCCCTGCAGGGGTAGAAAGCTGGAGTTGTTCCCTGCAGGGGGTAGGAAGCTGGAGTTGTTCCCTGCAGGGGGTAGAAAGCTGGAGTTGTTCCCTGCAGGGGTAGAAAGCTGGAGTTGTTCCCTGCAGGGGGTAGGAAGCTGGAGTTGTTCCCTGCAGGGGGAGGAAGCTGGAGTTGTTCCCTGCAGGGGGTAGGAAGCTGGAGTTGTGCCCTGCAGGGGGGAGGAAGCTGGAGTTGTTCCCTGCAGGGGGTAGGGAGCTGGAGTTGTTCCCTGCAGGGGGAGGAAGCTGGAGTTGTTCCCTGCAGGGGGTAGGAAGCTGGAGTTGTTCCCTGCAGGGGGAGGAAGCTGGAGTTGTGCCCTGCAGGGGGTAGAAAGCTGGAGTTGTTCCCTGCAGGGGGTAGAAAGCTGGAGTTGTTCCCTGCAGGGGGAGGAAGCTGGAGTTGTTCCCTGCAGGGGGTAGAAAGCTGGAGTTGTTCCCTGCAGGGGGTAGGAAGCTGACGTTTTCAGGTCAGCCACGGTGTCACAATGCCTCATCAATTCACAATTTTTCTTTTTGTTGAGTTACAGTGGAGTACATAATTTTAGTGGTAGTTTGAGTGATACATATTTTACAAGTGAACTTTAGACATGGGATCAGAAACCAAATAACAGTTAGGAATCCAAACCCAAGCAAAGCAAATTCAAAAATCAAGTAACTAATGTGTCTTAATTGTTCTTTAAACTAATCAGACAAACCTTGAGAGGCTACTAAGTAGTCCAATGCAGCACGATTGTGTAAGGCCATCATCCTTACAGCCGTCATCTCTTGTGAGAGCACAGACATGCCCTTTGCTGTGGTGTTTGCTAAATCTTTAACTGCATGGGATAAGTCTCTTATCTGGTCCAAAGCTGCCATGACTCCGTAATTTGGAACGAGGGCACCAAAAATGTTGTCCATGGCGTTTGTGTGTGTGTGTGTGTGAAATTCTCTTTTAACAATGCGAACCTTCGGTGGTACAGTAAGGATTCTCATGGCTGGTACCACATGGCCCAGACCACATATTCCAGACCAACCTTTTGGTAGGTATTGATGAAGCATTCCAACAGCACGTGGCCCCTGCAGGGACAACGACGCCTTGCAGATTGCCCAAGCCTCATACCCTGCTTGACGCATTGTCATGCAAGTTCCAGCTCCTGAGGACCCCTGCAGGGACGAGCACTTGCAGGCAGCTCCAGTCTCATTCAATGCTCAAGACTTTGTCACGCAAGTTCCGGCGTCTTGCATCCCTGCCGAGACAGGCACCGTGGAAGTGGATTTGACTTCCAGCCCCTGCAGAGACGAAGACCATATATGGACTTCCTGACTACTCAGGGGTAGTCCCAAAACTGAAAGTTCACACCTGACTGTCTCTCACTTGGCTTGTTTATTCCTGTCTTTGTTGATTGAACTTTTGTATAAAAACCCTGTGGCCAAATCAATCTGGGTCGGCATATCAACCAGACTCTGGTCTGTGTAGATGTGCTCACCGCTGGCTGAATAAAACTCACATACCACAAAGCGGACTTCTGAAATGGTTTGGTAAATTCCTCAACAGTATTCATAAGCCTTCACGCCACAAACCCAGTAAACACCTTTTGGTAGAGGTATGGAACAGTGATTAACCATTGTAGCAAGGTAGCTATAATCCTCAATGGAATCGGACAGTGGATTTTGGCTTGTTTTAGGCTTAACAAACTGTTCTTCAGAAGGAGAGTATGTGGAGTCACATTTTGATGTTCCTAGGTGAATGGTTAAGTTTATCACAGTATAATTGTCTCTTTGTGGGGGTTTGTGACAGGTGCAGTGCTCATAAGAGGAATTGGAGTTCAAAATGTAACAGGTGTCACATGAAGTAATAGGTCTCGTTTGTGGTATTTGTAGGGTTCTCTGTCTTGTTCCTGTGACAGGTGTGAGTGTCTTGGTGTGTACAATGCGTCTGTTTCTGCAACCCAGTCTCACACAAAAACGTACCCTGCCTACGTTGGTCCAAAGTGCAAAAACGTAGAGGGGCTACAATATTAGCCCTTAAAACGTATAACTGTTACATTTTTCTGCCAATTCGTTTTGCGCCCAAGTCACGTGACTTTTAAGATTCTGGCCGTGATACCAACAAACACGGTGGACATTTTTCATTTCTGAGTGAAGAAAATCAATATTTTGAGTTAGTTTCTGCATAGAAATGCGTTTTTATTACATTTCTAGCAATACATATTTCACTTTCATAATATTCACTCAGTAAATGTATATAATCTCTTGCTTGCTCGTGGTTGCAAGGTTTTTTCAGATCTCGTCAGAATAATGTAAATCTGGAACGTTTTAAAAACGTGAAATGGTTACATTTTTGGTTGCTGTACACGCTGTGAAGAAAATCAATATTTTGAGTTAGTTTCTGCATAGAAATGCGTTTTGATTACATTTCTAGCAATACATATTTCACTTTCATAATATTCACTCAGTAAATGTATATAATCTCTTGCTTGCTCGTGGTTGCAAGGTTTTATCAGATCTCGTCAGAATAATGTAAATCTGGAACGTTTTAAAAACGTGAAATGGTTACATTTTTGGTTGCTGTACACGCTGTGAAGAAAATCAATATTTTGAGTTAGTTTCTGCATAGAAATGCGTTTTGATTACATTTCTAGCAATACATTTTTCACTTTCATAATATTCACTCAGTAAATGTATATAATCTCTTGCTTGCTCGTGGTTGCAAGGTTTTTTCAGATCTCGTCAGAATAATGTAAATCTGGAACGTTTTAAAAACGTGAAATGGTTACATTTTTGGTTGCTGTACACGCTGTGAAGAAAATCAATATTTCAATTCAATTCAATTCAATTTTATTTATATAGCGTCTAATACAACAGAGTTGTCTCTAGACGCTTTACAGAGACCCATACCCAGAACATGACCCCCGAGCAGTTATTACATAAACAATGGCAGGTAAAAACTCCCCTAGTGGGAGAAAAACCTTAAGCCAAACAGTGGCAAGGAAAAACTCCCCTTTAGGAGGGAAGAAACCTTGAGCAGGACCAGGCTCATCAGGGGGGACCCTCCTGCCGAGGGCCAGACTGGTGGGTCAGGGACAGCAACAGCACAGCAGGCAGGTGGAAGCTGCAACGGGATGACCGGGGGTGGGGACCGCAGGCCAGCACACAGCTCCCGAAGCTCCGGCCCAATCAGCAAGTCCCAGGTTGGGGTGCAGGGTCAGGAAAAGACTTGTGCTCCGTAATGCAAGCTACAAGCCACCCACGGCCACCTGCAGGACAAAAGAGAGAAAAGGGAGGAGAGAAAAGGGAGGAGAAGGGGGGGCCAGCAACGGGATGACCAGGGGTGGGGACCGCAGGCCAGCACGCAGCTCCCGAAGCTCCGGCCCAATCAGCAAGTCCCAGTTTGGGGTGCAGGGTCGGGGAAAGACTTGTGCTCCGTAATGCAAGCTACAAGCCACCCACGACCACCTGCAGGTTCCGGTGTCCGGCAAAGGATGCTGCAACATGGACAAAAGAGAGAAAAGGGAGGAGAAGGGGGGGCCAGCACAAGAAACCACAGGAGCGACTCTGACACACTAAAGTTTACACTACCTAGAGATTTGCCAACACCAGCTAGAGGTTTACTAAACACTAACTATAGGCTTTACTAAACAGAAATGTTTTAAGTTTAGTTTTAAAGGTGGAGGTGGTGTCAGCCCCCTTAACCCAGATTGGAAGTTGGTTCCATAGTAGTGGCGCCTGATAGCAGAACGCCCGCCCTCCAAATCTACATTTAGATACTCTAGGAACTACAAGTAAACCTGCACTCTGAGAACGGAGAGCTCTGACAGGAACATAAGGCAGTATCAGGTCTTGCAAATAATGCGGAGCTAAGCCGTTTTGGGCTTTATACGCAAGTAATACAATTTTAAATTGGATTCTGAATTTTACGGGTAACCAACGGAGCGACGCTAACACTGGAGAGACGTGGTCTCTCCTGCTGATTCCTGTCAGTACTCGTGCTGCTGCATTTTGGATCAGCTGGAGCCTATTCAGCAAATTACTTGGACATCCTGCTAACAACACATTACAGTAATCTAGTCTAGAAGATACAAACGCATGAACTAGTTTTTCTGCATCACTCTGTGAGAGGATTTTCCTAATCTTTGCAATATTACGGAGATGGAAAAAGGCTATTTTACAAACCTGATTGACATATGGTTTAAACGACAAATCCTGATCGAAAATAACACCAAGATTTCTCACAGTTGCACTGGAAGCCATCACAACACCATCTAATCCCTTCCTAAGATGCTCTGGACCAAGAATGATAACCTCTGTTTTATCTGAATTTAGAAGCAGGAAATTTCTGGACATCCAGTCCTTGATGTCCCTAAGACATGCCTGAAGTTTAACTAACGGTTCTGTTTCATCCGGCTTCATAGACAAATAGAGCTGCGTATCATCAGCATAACAATGAAAGTGTATGCCGTGATTCTGGATTATACTTCCCAACGGCTGCATGTATAAACTGAACAAGATTGGCCCTAGCACTGAACCCTGCGGAACACCATAACAGACCCTTGACTGTTCTGAAGAAACCTCATGTACATGAACAAACTGGAACCTGTCAGATAGGTATGATTTAAACCAACATAGAGCTGTCCCTTTAATCCCAACAACATGCTCTAACCTGTGCAGTAAAATGCCATGATCTATAGTGTCAAAAGCAGCACTGAGGTCCAGTAGAACCAGTATGGACACTAATCCCTTATCTGAGGCCATAAGGAGGTCATTCGTGACTCGAACAAGTGCTGTCTCTGTGCTATGATGCATTCTGAACCCTGACTGAAAGACTTCAAACAGATCATTTCTATACAAATAGTCACATAACTGGCTTGAAACTGCCTTTTCCAGAATTTTAGACACAAATGGAAGGTTGGAAATTGGTCTATAATTAGCTAAGGTGTCTGGGTCAAGAGAAGGTTTTTTAAGTAAAGGTTTAATTACTGCGACTTTGAATATTTTGAGTTAGTTTCTGCATAGAAATGCGTTTTGATTACATTTCTAGCAATACATATTTCACTTTCATAATATTCACTCAGTAAATGTATATAATCTCTTGCTTGCTCGTGGTTGCAAGGTTTTTTCAGATCTCGTCAGAATAATGTAAATCTGGAACGTTTTAAAAACGTGAAATGGTTACATTTTTGGTTGCTGTACATGCTGTGAAGAAAATCAATATTTTGAGTTAGTTTCTGCATAGCATTTTGATTACATTTCTAGCAATACATATTTCACTTTCATAATATTCACTCAGTAAATGTATATAATCTCTTGCTTGCTCGTGGTTGCAAGGTTTTTTCAGATCTCGTCAGAATAATGTAAATCTGGAACGTTTTAAAAACGTGAAATGGTTACATTTTTGGTTGCTGTACACGCTGTGAAGAAAATCAATATTTTGAGTTAGCTTCTGCATAGAAATGCGTTTTGATTACATTTCTAGCAATACATATTTCACTTTCATAATATTCACTCAGTAAATGTATATAATCTCTTGCTTGCTCGTGGTTGCAAGGTTTTTTCAGACCTCGTCAGAATAATGTAAAACTGGAACGTTTTAATAACGTGAAATGGTTACATTTTTGGTTGCTGGACACGCTGTGGAAAAAATCAATATTTTGAGTTAGATTCTGCTTATAAATGCGTTTTGATTACATTTCTAGCAATACATATTTCACTTTCATAATATTCACTCAATAAATGTACATAATCTCTTGCTTGCTCTGGTTGCAAGGTTTTTCAGATCTCGTCAGAATACCCTGGCTACGTTGGTCCAAATGCAAAAACGTAGAGGGGTTACAATATTAGCCCTTGAAATGTATAACTTACATTTTTCTAGCCCTTGAAATGTATAACTGTTACATTTTTCTGCCTATTCGTTTTGCGTCCAAGTCACGTGACTTTTAAGATTCTGGCCGTGATACCAACAAACATGGTGGACATTTTTCATTTTTGAGTGAAAAAAATCTATATTTTGAGTTAACAAACACGGTGGACATTTTTCAGTTTTGAGTGAAAAAAATCTATATTTTGAGTTAGTTTCTGCATAGAAATGCGATTTGATTACATTTATAGCAATATATAAATGTAGATAATCTCTTGCTTGCTCTGGTTGCAAGGTTTTTTCAGATCTCGTCAGAATAATGTAAAACTGGAACTTTTTAATAACGTGAAATCGTTACGTTTTTGGTTGCTGGACAGTGCTGTGAAAAAAAATCAATATCTTGAGTTAGTTTCTGCATAGAAATGCATTTTGATCACATTTCTAGCAATACATATTTCAATTTCATAATATTCACTCAATAAATGTACATAATCTCTTGCTTGCTCTGGTTGCAAGGTTTTTTCAGATTTCGTCAGAATACCCTGGCTACGGTGGTCCAAAGTGCAAAAACGTAGAGGGGTTACAATATTCAACCCAGTCTCACAGGAAAACGTGGTACAGGCTACGTTGGTCCACATTGCAAAACGTGGCCAATGTTACGGTTTCGTTAGGTTTCGTTTCTGTCACGTGACTTTCAAGTTTTCGGCTGTGGAGGAAAAATAAAATTGCTGCCATTTCTTTGATTCTCGGTCTAAATTGCAATATTTTAAGATAGTTTCGCCATGAAAAGCAGATTTTATCATATTCATAGCAAGAAATATATTTTGGTTATTTTACCCTCATTTAATGGATCTTATTGACGGAAATGTATGAACCATGTGCTTGTTTTACTTCCTTTGAGTAATAAAACCACCAATTCTCTTGCATGGCCCCGTTATTAAAATATATGCCAGGCCCAGTGCTTAATTTCTAAAGTGGGAGGTCCCGGAGCGCAGACGATGAGTGGCTCCGGTGCGAGAGAAAAAAAACACACACACACACACACACACACACACACACTGTTGAACTGTCCGTTTTGACGTTAACGGCGATTTTCACAATGATATCTGCAACATTTCTTAAGGCAGAAACACCACTGTATCATTGTTAATTACACAACATTAGTGGGTTAATTTCCTGCACACCAATTTTCATGTTTTTCCCTTCGATTGTGAGAAAAAAAAGAGTTGTTTCACGCTGAGAGCATCATGCCAGCCAATCAGAATCCTGGAAAAAACATCAACAAATGACACGTGTAACTTCCAGGCTGATTTATGGTTCCGCGTTACACCAACGCAGAGCCTACGGCGGAAGTGATACTAGTAGCTGATTGGCCGATATGTGATCATCATCATCATCATCATCATCATCACCATCATCACCACCATCATCATCATCATCATCATCATCATCCTCATCATCATCATCATCATCATCATCATCATCCTCATCATCATCACCATCATCATCGCTACCACCATCATCATCATCACCATCACCATCATCATCATCATCATCAGTCAAGTCAAATTGCACGTGCGAGGTCCCGTTCATCGCTGCTTGCAGCTTTAATTTATATATAACTATTTTAACATTTCTAAACACAAAAACACGAAAGTGTCCTTGATAATTCAATAATACAATAGGTTCATGTTAAGGACATCCGTTTTAATTAGTTCTCCTTCGATTATGAGATGTTATTAATGCTCAGTAGACACAGGAGGTTTGTTATGTATTGTTATGAGGCCTATTTCGTGTCTATTTTTGAACAGTTCACTAATGCTTTGAGCTAGGAAGCTGAAATTCTAGACTCTGTATCAAGAGGTGACTTTCATCCACTGTGCGGATTTTCAGATCTGTGTGACCTTCGGAAGTGTCAAAGGTCACCCCGTCTGTTGCTTTTCGGCCTGCTAAGACTATTTCGTGTCTTTTTTTGCATAGTTCACTAACGCTTTGAGCTAGGAAGCTGAAATTCTAGACTCTGTATCAGGAGGTGACTTTCATCCACTGTGCGGATTTTCAGATCTCTGTGACCTTCGGAAGTGTCAAAGGTCACCGCGTCTGTTGCTTTTCGGCATGCTAAGACTATTTCGTGTCTTTTTTTGCATAGTTCACTAACGCTTTGAGCTAGGAAGCTGAAATTCTAGACTCTGTATCAGGAGGTGACTCTCATCCACTGTGCCGAGGTCCAGACCCGTGCGACCTTCGGAAGTGCCAAAGGTCACCGTGTGTGGTGCCTTTTTCGTGCCTTTTTTGTGTGTTTTTTGAATAATTCACTAACGCTTTGAGCTGGGAGGCTGATTTTTGACTATGTTGCAATGCAGAAGGCCCTTTTCTAGGATCTTTTGGTCTTGTGGCTGTACGACTTCCACAGAGCTAGTTGGCATTGCAGAGGGTTTACACAGTTGAGACTTGGTAAGCCCAATTTAAGCCCCATATGGAGGCCACAGGTCAAGTTTTACTTGGTTTGGTCAAATATTGTGGCAACGGTGTCCGTTCGAATGTTTGGAAAAGGTGACGTTTCAAAGCCCCGCCCATCGAAAAGTACAGGTCTGATCTCCACCAAACTAACGTCTGTCTGATCAGGGGATGCCCCCAAACAACATATAAAAAATTCAGATTTCTATGACTTCTGCAACAGTGTTTCCTCTAAAACGTTCTGGCTGGTTAGGAGGGTGTAGAAACCTCTAGCTCTGAGAGCCTCCTGACTAATGGAACAGGGCCTATTTTGTGTCTTTTTTTGCATAGTTCACTAACGCCTTTAGCTAGGAGTCTGAATTTCTTAATTAAAACGGATGTCCTTAACATGAACCTATTGTATTATTGAATTATCAAGGACACTTTCGTGTTTTTGTGTTTAGAAATGTTAAAATAGTTATATATAAATTAAAGCTGCAAGCAGCGATGAACGGGACCTCGCACGTGCAATTTGACTTGACTGATGATGATGATGATGATGGTGATGGTGATGATGATGATGGTGGTAGCGATGATGATGATGATGGTGATGATGATGAGGATGATGATGATGATGATGATGATGATGATGGTGGTGATGATGGTGATGATGATGATGATGATGATGATGATCACATATCGGCCAATCAGCTACTAGTATCACTTCCGCCGTAGGCTCTGCGTTGGTGTAACGCGGAACCATAAATCAGCCTGGAAGTTACACGTGTCATTTGTTGATGTTTTTTCCAGGATTCTGATTGGCTGGCATGATGCTCTCAGCGTGAAACAACTCTTTTTTTTCTCACAATCGAAGGGAAAAACATGAAAATTGGTGTGCAGGAAATTAACCCACTAATGTTGTGTAATTAACAATGATACAGTGGTGTTTCTGCCTTAAGAAATGTTGCAGATATCATTGTGAAAATCGCCGTTAACGTCAAAACGGACAGTTCAACAGTGTGTGTGTGTGTGTGTGTGTGTGTGTGTTTTTTTTTCTCTCGCACCGGAGCCACTCATCGTCTGCGCTCCGGGACCTCCCACTTTAGAAATTAAGCACTGGGCCTGGCATATATTTTAATAACGGGGCCATGCAAGAGAATTGGTGGTTTTATTACTCAAAGGAAGTAAAACAAGCACATGGTTCATACATTTCCGTCAATAAGATCTATTAAATGAGGGTAAAATAACCAAAATATATTTCTTGCTATGAATATGATAAAATCTGCTTTTCATGGCGAAACTATCTTAAAATATTGCAATTTAGACCGAGAATCAAAGAAATGGCAGCAATTGTATTTTTCCTCCACAGCCGAAAACTTGAAAGTCACGTGACAGAAACGAAACCTAACGAAACCTATTAAAATGAATGAGCCACGGAACGGTTTCACATCTCACGTTTTAGGAGGGCAAATCGTAACATTGGCCACGTTTTGCAATGTGGACCAACGTAGCCTGTACCACGTTTTCCTGTGAGACTGGGTTGAATATTGTAACCCCTCTACGTTTTTGCACTTTGGACCACCGTAGCCAGGGTATTCTGACGAAATCTGAAAAACCTTGCAACCAGAGCAAGCAAGAGATTATGTACATTTATTGAGTGAATATTATGAAAGTGAAATATGTATTGCTAGAAATGTAATCAAAACGCATTTATAAGCAGAAACTAACTCAAAATATTGTTTTTTTCCACAGCGTGTCCAGCAACCAAAAATGTAACCATTTCACGTTATTAAAACGTTCCAGTTTTACATTATTCTGACGAGGTCTGAATAAACCTTGCAACCACGAGCAAGCAAGAGATTATATACATTTACTGAGTGAATATTATGAAAGTGAAATATGTATTGCTAGAAATGTAATCAAAACGCATTTCTATGCAGAAACTAACTCAAAATATTGATTTTCTTCACAGCGTGTACAGCAACCAAAAATGTAACCATTTCACGTTTTTAAAACGTTCCAGATTTACATTATTCTGACGAGATCTGAAAAAACCTTGCAACCACGAGCAAGCAAGAGATTATATACATTTACTGAGTGAATATTATGAAAGTGAAATATGTATTGCTAGAAATGTAATCAAAATGCTATGCAGAAACTAACTCAAAATATTGATTTTCTTCACAGCGTGTACAGCAACCAAAAATGTAACCATTTCACGTTTTTAAAACGTTCCAGATTTACATTATTCTGACGAGATCTGAAAAAACCTTGCAACCACGAGCAAGCAAGAGATTATATACATTTACTGAGTGAATATTATGAAAGTGAAATATGTATTGCTAGAAATGTAATCAAAACGCATTTCTATGCAGAAACTAACTCAAAATATTGATTTTCTTCACAGCGTGTACAGCAACCAAAAATGTAACCATTTCACGTTTTTAAAACGTTCCAGATTTACATTATTCTGACGAGATCTGAAAAAACCTTGCAACCACGAGCAAGCAAGAGATTATATACATTTACTGAGTGAATATTATGAAAGTGAAAAATGTATTGCTAGAAATGTAATCAAAACGCATTTCTATGCAGAAACTAACTCAAAATATTGATTTTCTTCACAGCGTGTACAGCAACCAAAAATGTAACCATTTCACGTTTTTAAAACGTTCCAGATTTACATTATTCTGACGAGATCTGATAAAACCTTGCAACCACGAGCAAGCAAGAGATTATATACATTTACTGAGTGAATATTATGAAAGTGAAATATGTATTGCTAGAAATGTAATCAAAACGCATTTCTATGCAGAAACTAACTCAAAATATTGATTTTCTTCACAGCGTGTACAGCAACAAAAAATGTAACCATTTTACGTTTTTAAAACGTTCCAGATTTACATTATTCTGACTTGATCTGAAAAAACCTTGCAACCACGAGCAAGGAAGAGATTATATACATTTACTGAGTGAATATTATGAAAGTGAAATATGTATTGCTAGAAATGTAATCAAAACGCATTTCTATGCAGAAACTAACTCAAAATATTGATTTTCTTCACAGCGTGTACAGCAACCAAAAATGTAACCATTTCACGTTTTTAAAACGTTCCAGATTTACATTATTCTGACGAGATCTGAAAAAACCTTGCAACCACGAGCAAGCAAGAGATTATATACATTTACTGAGTGAATATTATGAAAGTGAAATATGTATTGCTAGAAATGTAATCAAAACGCATTTCTATGCAGAAACTAACTCAAAATATTGATTTTCTTCACAGCGTGTACAGCAACCAAAAATGTAACCATTTCACGTTTTTAAAACGTTCCAGATTTACATTATTATGACGAGATCTGAAAAAACCTTGCAACCACGAGCAAGCAAGAGATTATATACATTTACTGAGTGAATATTATGAAAGTGAAATATGTATTGCTAGAAATGTAATCAAAACGCATTTCTATGCAGAAACTAACTCAAAATATTGATTTTCTTCACTCAGAAATGAAAAATGTCCACCGTGTTTGTTGGTATCACGGCCAGAATCTTAAAAGTCACATGACTTGGGCGCAAAACGAATCGGCAGAAAAATGTAACAGTTATACGTTTATAAGGGCTAAAAAAACGTAACAGTTATACATTTCAAGGGCTAATATTGTAGCCCCTCTACGTTTTTGTACTTTGGACCAACGTAGGCAGGGTACGTTTTTGTGTGAGACTGGGTTGGTTTCTGGGCCTCTGGCAGGGACGGCGCTACACCGGGGCTAGGGGGTGCTATAGACCCGTCAGAAATCTGTGTAGCCCCAGTTAAGCCCCTCAAGCATTTTATTTTATATTTCTTTTTAAGTTAAAAACATTAAAAAGTTCACAAGTAGCCATTCTGTTCCAATCCAGTTCCCGCTTGCGTGTTTGTGCTGTACCCCATTGGTGTACCCTATAACCTGTGTGTGTGTGTGTGTGTGTGTGTGTGTGTGTGTGTGTGTGTGTGTGTGTGTGTGTGTGTGTGTGTGTGTGTGTGTGTGTGTGTGCTAAGCACACGCAGGGTGTTGTGATGCGTCTAGTGCAGTAGATAGAGGGAAGGTTGCATGTACTTCCCACCTGCTTGCTAACCTCTCGCTTTCAGACACTGCCGCTGGCTAGCCCCTGTGGTGAACGGAGGAGCATCCTTTGGTGTAAGTCTTCTCCTGCCAGTACAAAGCCTCTCCTTCATCAAGACTCCTGTCAGGCCTCCTCGTGGCCACGCACGGTAACTAGGGCTCTGCGGCTCCAGGCTAACATGGCAGGGGATCTCGGAGTTGCAGTGGTCCCCAGAGGTATGGTGTGCAGGCCCACAGTGTGGACACGCCCTGGCACCAGCCAACCACTGCCCCACTGCCTTGTGGGTTAGTCTGGGAAGACAAAAGGCTAGGGGAGCACACCCTGAGAGAAAAGCAACGTGCCTGGAGGCACACGATAGGCGGTCCTCCGAAAAACTGGAGCTCCGGCAGCCTCCTGCAACTGTGGAAGAGTGCTGGTCGTCTTGGGTTTCCTTGCCACCGGATTCCACCCTCCCATAGTGAAGAAGTGCTGTTGGGACATGCGCACCCCCTGCGGCACTCTAAATAACTTCTATGCGCAGGTATCCTTCTCTACCTCGGTGAGACCAGCTACCGGAAATGGACTAAAGTCTGGTGGCGATGGGGTTTCTGGTGACGGGAGCAGGTATGAATGCACTGGAAGCTCCTAATCAGAACCCTGCACACCAGCGGCACAGGGCTATCTATGGTCGCCAGCAGCTGAACTGAGTGGTAGCTGCTCTCGGCAGACCCCTGTGCGACTGAGCAGCCCTGTTTAGGATTGCACTGCTCACCCCAACTGGGGAGGGGCCTGGAAAAGGTGGCCTAAACATTGCCCACTCAAACGCATCCTGGATAGGCTACCGCACCTATCGGGAATTCCACTCAGCGGTCGAAATAAATTAAAGAAAAAGATCCCTCTCAAACTGGCATCATGGAATATAAGAACACTCCTGGACACTAGTGTCAACACCGATAGACCTCAGCGGAGAACTGCACTCATTGCAGCGGAACTTAACCGCTACAATGTTGATATTGCAGCACTGAGCGAAACCAGACTCCTGGATGAAGGTTCCTTGAAGGAGGAAGGACAGGGTTACACCTTCTTTTGGAAAGGATACCCTCCAGGAGGGCAGCATCAGCATGGCGTGGGACTTGCAATAAAAAACAGCCTCCTACCAAAACTTCCGGAAACACCAATTGGCATAAGTGAAAGACTTATGTCACTCAGGATCCCTCTGGCCAATAAAAGATATGCCACACTTCTTAGTGTATATGCACCGACACTACCATCAAAGGAAGACGCAAAGGACAGCTTCTACCGGGCATTAGATGAGGTTCTCCGGCGCATACCTAAGGAGGATAAGATCTTCTTATTAGGCGATCTCAATGCCAGAGTCGGGAAGGACAACAAGGTGTGGAGTGGTGTCATTGGTCGGCATGGCATTGGACAAGTCAATGCAAATGGACTAAGGCTCCTAAGCCTTTGTGCTGAGCACGACTTGACCATTACAAACACCATATTCCAACTAAAAAATAAACACAAAACATCTTGGATGCACCCACGTTCCAAACACTGGCACCTGATAGATTACACCATTGTGAGACGCTCTGACATAAAAGACGTCACACTAACTCGTGCAATGAGAGGAGCTGAGTGCTGGACAGACCACCGGCTTATCCTAACCAAGCTCCAAGTGGAAGTACGCCCTGCCATCCGTCTCAAGAGATCAGGAAAGAAGAGGCTTGACTGTACCCGGCTAGCTGAATCTGCGGCTCGGGACAATCTCCGGGTCTCTCTGGCTGAAAACTTGGAAGACATTGAGCATCTGCTGATGGGAGATGACTCCGTTGATGAGAAATGGGTCACAATCAGCTCCAGGCTTTATGAGGCAGCATCCCAATCCATTGGATACAAGCGCAGAAAACACCAGGATTGGTTTGATGATAACACAGGAACAATAACCACCATGCTCAAACACATGCACACAGCACACAATGCTGTACTTAACAATCCCACATCAGCGGTACTCCGGCGGCAATGGCAAACAGCCAGGAGGGAGGTGCAGTTAAAACTTCGTGCCATGCAGAACGAGTGGTGGATATCAAAGGCAGATGAAATCCAATCGCATGCCAATAAAAATGATATGCACAACTTCTATGATGCAGTAAAAAACATCTATGGCCCAAGAAACTGCTCTGTCTCCCCGCTAAAGTCAAGTGATGGCACAACCCTCATCAAAGATCAGAAGCTCATCACCAAAAGATGGGCAGAACATTTTGAAACCCTGTTGAATCAGCCCTCCCCAACAGACCCCTCAGTCCTGGAGGAACTACCCAACCACGCGACCATCCAAGACCTCGACCTTCTACCAACTTTTGGTGAAGTTCGGAGTGCAATAAAGTCTCTGAAAGACAACAAGACTCCTGGTCCTGACAATATCCCTGCAGAGATTTTCAAGCAGGGAGGCTACTTTTGCACCCGGGCCCTCTTCCTGTTCATAAGTCATGTTTGGCAGCATGAATCTCTCCCCCAGCAGTGGAAAGATGCCAATATAATCACAATCTATAAAGGCAAAGGGGACAAGTCCCTCTGTGGCAACAGCCGTGGCATTTCACTTCTGGCCGTTGCCGGCAAGGTTCTGGCCAAAGTCATGCTGCACAGACTGGTGAAGAACATCACAGAGGACCTGCTGCCTGAGTCACAATGTGGCTTCAGGAAAAACAGAAGCACTGTGGACATGGTGTTCACAGCACGTCAGCTCCAGGAAAAGTGCAGAGAACAGCACCAGGACCTCTTTGTTGCTTTTATTGACCTGTCGAAGGCCTTTGACACGGTCAACAGGGAGCTCCTCTGGGATATCCTCCTGAAGTTCGGCTGTCCGCGGAAGTTTGCCAATCTCCTTAGGCAGTTTCATGAAGGGATGACGTCACGTGTGACTATCGGTGGCCAGGAATCGGAACCATTCAAGGTACGCACTGGTGTGCGCCAAGGATGTGTCCTCGCTCCAGTCCTTTTTAATGTCTTTCTCCTGTGTGTGACACTCCTGCTCCATGAGAAGATCCAGAGGGACAGTGGAGTAACTGTGGACTTCCGACTCGATGGTAACCTGTTTAACATCAGAAGGCTTCAAGCAGTCACAAAACTTACATCTGAGCAAGTCATTGAACTGCAATACGCAGATGACTGTGCAGTTGTGGCCCACACACCGGAGGCACTGCAGGCTACCCTTGCAGCTGCAGCAAGTGCCTATGCGAGGCTGGGCCTCTCTGTCAATGTGGCGAAGACCGAGGTTATATGCCAGTGGGCATCCACTCCTCCATCCCATCCCCCAACCTTTACCATCTCCAATATGCCACTTGCAACAGTGGAATCATTCAAATACTTGGGCAGCTTTCTCTCTGACGACTGCAGCATCGACAGAGAGATCCAAAACCGGATCAAACAGGCCTCATCTTCCTTTGGCAGACTCAGGAGAAGGGTGTTCCTGAACAAGGACCTTAAACTCCATACTAAGGTAGCAGTTTATCTGGCTGTTGTCTTGACAACCCTGCTCTACACCTGTGAAGCGTGGACCCTGTATAGCCGCCACCTCAGGATGCTTGAGGCTTTCCACATCAGGTGCTTACAATGCATCCTGGGGATATCCTGGAAGGACAGAGTCCCCCACACCGAGATACTCTGCAAGACCAACTGCATCAGTGTGGAGGCTACAGTCACGCAGCACCAACTCCGCTGGCTAGGCCACGTCATACGAATGCCAGAAGAGCGCCTTCCACGTAAGGTGCTCTATGGCCAGCTCCATCATGGACGTCGTTTGGCAGGAGGCCCAAAAAAGCGATACAAAGACCAGTTAAAGACTGCCATAAAGAAGTGCGGCCTGAACCCGACCCAGCTGGAGGACACTGCCGCTCAACGCTCCATCTGGCGGCAGCTCCTCCATCAAGGAGTGCATAAGCTTGAGGAGGACAGAGGTGATCGACGGACCAAGAAGCGCCAGAGAAGACATGAAGCCAGACCCACAACCACACCCCCAGTCAGTGCTCACGTCTGTCCAGTCTGTGGCAGAACGTGTAAAGCACAGATTGGACTACGCAGTCACATGAGGACTCACAAATAATAGAGAAGGACCGTCATCATCGGACACGATGGACAACCTCAAGCAAGTGTGTGTGTGTGTGTGTGTGTGTGTGCGCGCGCGTGCGTGTGTGTGTGTGTGTGTGTGCGCGCGCGTGTGTGCGTGCGTGTGTGAGGTGAGGGCAGGGGAGATGCGGGGGGAGTCTTTTGTTTATACTCCCGCGTTTAGCAGTGCAAACAGTCCATGCAATGGATCGTTTTGTGATCAAGAAAAAAAGAGTGCAGGTAGAAAATGAAGACCAGAGGGACAAAGAAGAAGAGGGAGATTCGAAAAATGAATCTGAGAGGGGAACTCGTGAGCCAGGACCTGAAGGAGCACCACAGCAGTCCATCGCTGATAGCTGCTCTACAGCCCCCGTTAGCTGCACTGCTGACAGTGACACAGACACCGCGCCCCCTGATGTGAGCCAGTCACCTGTTGATGAACCAAGGCGGCCTCTTCTTCGACGTTATCCAGCCACGAAAGTTGGACAGCAGGATCGCTACTTCAATCGTAGATTGTATGAGGATTACAAATGGCTGGAATATTCTATTTCAAAGGACCGTGTTTTCTGCTTTGCATGCCGCCACTTTCAACGTACAGGAAACCATGGAGAGAAGGCAGCATTTACCCACAATGGCTACCAGAACTGGAAGAAGGCGACAAGTTCATTCAAGACACACAATGCTAGTGTGGAGCATAAATATGCCATGGCAGCGTGGAATGAGTGGACTGTTCAGAAAGAGTCTGGCTCAACAATATGTAATGCTCTGAGTGATGGACATGCAAAAATAGTCCGGGAGAACAGAGAGTATATGAGAGCAATCGTGGAGTCATTGCGTTTCACTGCATACCAGGGACTTTCACAGAGAGGAGATACAGAGAATGACACGGCTGTCAACCAGGGAAACTTCCTTGAACTTTTACAGATTATAGGCAAATTTGACAAAACAGTTGCACAGAAAATATCAGATAATCCAAGAAATGCGAAGTACACGCATCATGATATACAGAATGAAATACTGGATATTATGGCAAATATGATTAGGGATCAGATAAGTGGTGAAATACAAGATGCTGAAGTATTTGCTTTGATGGTAGATGAAAGTAAGGACCTGAGTAAAACGGAACAAGTGTCTGTAGTGGTGCGCTACTTGAAAAATGATGACGTTGTGGAAGAATTTCTCCATTTCACACCAGCTGACGGTTTAGATGCAGAGTCACTTTTCGCTATGATCAAACACACTCTCAGTAAATGTAACATTGATCACACTGCCTGTATTGCTCAGTGTTATGACGGCGCTGCAGTAATGTCCGGTGTGCACAACGGGGTCCAAGAGAAATTCAGACAGGAGGTCCCTCAGGCAATCTACATTCACTGCCATGCACACCGCCTCAATCTTGTTTTGGTGGACTGTGTCAGAAACGTGAAGCCAGCGGGGGATTTTTTTGTTATTGTGCAAGATATGTACAAGTTTTTCTCAGGCTCATTTGTCCATGCCCATTTCATTAAGAAGCAAAGGGAACTTGAGCCTTCTCAGCAGCCCATTGAACTTAAGAAACTGTCTGATACACGCTGGTCCTGCCAGTACTACTCGCTGTGGGCAGTGCAAAAAACCTTGCCCGCCATCATTGCAACCTTAAATGACATTAAGGCGCAACCAAATCCACGCAGGTCCACTGATGCACGGTCGTTACTCTCACTCATTGATGCTGAATTCATCCTCCACCTTATTTTGTTTGAGGATCTTTTTCGTACAGCAAAGTTCATGTCTGACACTCTACAGTCCCCCAATCTTTTGCTGGAGACTGCCACCGACCTCGCGCACTTTGTCATCACGGGCCTAAAAGAAAAGCGCACAGCTTTTTTTTGCTGGCCGAGGTGCACCAAATGCGACGGCTCTTAGAAAGAAAAAAAGAACATGGTGAAACAGTCAGCAGCACACTGGAATTTCTGTCCATGCTCAAACCTTACAAAGACTCCTTTGAGGACATCTATAAACTTTTACGCATATCTGTTACACTGCCTGTAACCTCTGCTTCATGCGAGCGCAGTTTTTCCTGCATGCGGCGCGTAAAAACCTACCTGAGAAACAGAATGGCAAATCCTCGACTCAGCAACCTTGCCTGCCTATCCATACACGCAGAAAGAACCAAGGCCCTGGATGTCCAGAAGATTATAGACTCATTTGCACTCAACCACAACAACAGACGCATCGTTCTCCTCTAAAATAACTGGTGAGTCTTTTCCTGATGTTGCATCACTGGTTGCGATACATTTGATGTGATGTGACATTTAATCTGTTACACTGTAACGAATACACAGCAGGACGTGGCATGTATTTTTGTTTGCAGTAGAAATATAATCACCAAGATTGTGATGAGCCAGTTTCTTTTGCGCTCTTTAAGTGTGTGCCCAGTTAACAGTCACAGGATGTTTGCACTTCTCGCTGTGGCTTTGTTTATTATTAATTATTAATTCCATTTTTGACCTTATGATGTTGTGATCCGAATCTTTACAGCCTATGTTATTGATTTCATTATTAATTTAATTTCTGAAGTTACGATGTTGTGATCCGAATAATTAGACACAAGCTGTTTGCACTTCTCGTTGCGGCTGCACTTTGTAGTCTATGTTATTAATTTCACTAATAATTAAATTTCTTAAGTCATGTTGTTGTGATCCGAAACAATATTGCCAATGCATAGTTGTTTGTTTTCATTAATTATGCATATGGAATAAATAGGCTACACTTGTCGCCTTTTGGATGTCTGGTTATTGGCAGGCGCATGGGTGCTGTCCGGTGCTGAATCTGTCACCTTTGCACGTGAAACATTTTTGCCATTGCCTTGTCGTCGCTGTATTAGGCTTAGTTATTTTGTTGAATATTCTTTGGCTAAATAAAACTACTTTTATATCAAACATGCTCGTGCTGTGTATCATAGCTGCTTTTATTGAAAAAACGAGAAGCTTCTTATAAAGTAACTGAAGTCATGAAAGTCAATATTTTTCTTAGCACCCCCACGTATCGGTCAAGCTCCCCCTTAGCACCGGGAGAGAAAAAATCCTGGCGCCGTGCCTGGCCTCTGGGGCCTGCGCTGCTCCTCTGCTCCTCTTGTGGATGCCATAGGTGTTGTAGTCCGTCTACGTTTTAAAAACCACTCATCTTGTTTTAAGTGTAATGAGATTTTTTTTACTAAAATGAGACATTTTAACTAGAAATAAGACAAATATTCTTGTTAAGATTGTGAGTTTTTGCAGTGATCCATGTTACTTATCCTGTGAAGGACAGAGTCATATTGATAAGTTCAGAAAAGTGTTTTTTATTGTTGTGTTTTGATGTATTTGATGTAAGCCCAGTGGATATTTAAAGCTTACAGAAGGCTGCATTTAACTGCTGCTATGTCATTCCTGTAGTATTTCAGCAGGTGTTTTGGTCAGTGCTATTATTTGTAAGATATTATATTATTTGTAATCAGCACAAATTATCTGTCCCCATATGATCAAATCCATTATCCCCCCTGATTTCTTTACAACTCGAGTACTGGATATAACCGAGCCAACACAATGGTTTCTTGCAGTTCCTGGACAGAAAAGTGGGTTTATTCTTGTAAGTCACCGAAAATATTGAGAATATACTGTTTTAAGTTGATTCTTTGTTATGGATGTAAGTCTGTACCCACACCAGTGTTTTATCTCAATCACCATTTTGTAACTGATAACAGATAATCTAACTTGGAAAAGATCAATGCTATTTTACAAAACATTGATCTCTTCCATGAAACGGCAACTGTCACTTGTTCCATGGAAAAGATATATGCCATGTAGATATTTTAAGAACAGTTATCTGCTCTTACATGGAACAGACATATGCCATGTAAATATTTTAAGAACAGTTATCTGCTCTTACATGGAACAGACATATGCCGTGTAAAAGGCCATGCAAATGCTGTAGCCGACATTTATCTTTCCACAGTTCCATGGGAAAAATAAATGCCATATAGGGTATTTCACTTTCAGTCTTTTGATTTTTACAATTATTATTTAATAACGTGTATTTTTCCATTGACTTCCTACAGTTGTGTTGATACTGTAGGACATTGTGAAGTGCATTGAAGTTTTTAGCTTGTATATTTGTTGTAACGTCACTGAACATTTGGACATGTGCTCTTTAGCTTTCAAAGAATAACCAAAAGATTAATACTTAGGAATTTCTAATTGTTAGCCAAATTCTACACCCATAAGTGTATATTTTCCAACAGACAAATGCATTCATCTATATTTTTCATGAAAGTCAAAGCAAAAAATACCTCTATTTGCTCCAGTTTAAAATGACATTTGATCATTAATATTGTTTCTTGCTAACTATATTCTTGCCCAAAAGAAAGTCATTTTTGTTATTAGTTTCATTTATGCAATGCTGTTCTTTTTGCCCCCGGAATTTATTTATTATTTTATTAAGAAAAGGTCAACAAAACAGGTTTCAAAATTCAAATGACCCTTTGTAGAAATTAAATCTTAAATATTTCACCTTTTCTTTTCTTTCAAACATTTTTTAAAGTGTGTTCTTGCAGCGAGAGACGACAGGTTCACACACCGGAGTCATTAAATGATATGTTACCCTGCTGCAAGTAAACATCATTATTCTGAAAAATGTTATTATTATTTTAACAAATTTGAGAATTATCTTTCACAATCTCTAATAGGCTTATGTTCTGCTCTTACATCATTCTGAAATACAATGTATGCAGATTAATACTGAGGTGTTTAGCCTTTTACAATTAGAATGTTGTGTTAGATAAGTTATCAGTAAATCATTTTAACATAGAATTAGCCCTTAGTATAAGGTGACAGAAAACAAAGCAACATGCATGTGTATTAAATAGTGTTTCTTCATATTCTGCACATAGTGAATTTTTGTAATGATTGAGTCACTTAGTCCCTTAATCTACACTGTTGTGATGATGAAGGTGCTAATATTCACAGTAAGAGGGCATTGTTTGAATCATTTAAAATGTAGTGTTGTATTTTTAAAAACAGACTGCTCATAGATTGTTTGTAGAGGTGTCACAACAGCTATCATCAGTTTTATTGTAGAGATATATTCCCATGCAAAGCACTCTACATCAAACTTCAGTCCTGGCTGATAAAGCAGGTAAATGATTCTTAGTTCACACCCAACAGTCGGTCTCAGTCTCCAGCTCTGCTCGTCAAGATAAGCAAACCGGTTTGATCGGAGGTTTTTTTGCATTACCAACGCAATGATCTTTGTTGCTTTTGGGTCAAACACATTCTCCTCAGTAGGGTGTTCATTCCTATTTATTCTGGTTATATTATTGCAGCTGAAAATGTCACTGTGCAGTATAACAAGGTTTTCTCACCATTGTATTCAGTAAATCCCACGATTTACCGAGCTGCGTGTTTCTACCGACAGTGATCGTCCTCAGGTGATCAGCTGTTGGGCCATAGTGTGAAGAAGAGTGGGGGAGTTACTGATTATCCACAGGTTTGGTTTCCCAATTCGGACGGATTGGGTTGTTTACAACCTCATGTCTGGGTTTGTGGCGACCATGCTTACCAGGTTTTGCCTCTAAACTAGTGAGTTACGGGTTATTCAGCAAAACCCCTCCCGCATGTGGGCATTTATGATAAGTGGTCGTCCCCTCACACTAACTTGGTGGCCCAGGGGGGTGTCCGTCACGTTATTGGAAAACAGTTATGTACATACATCCCCGATGTTAGTGATAACATGACCTATGTAGTATACATGTAGTATCCCATCTTAATAGTCTCCTCCAGGCCCAACAAGCCTGCCACTCCTTTTGAAGCCTGAGCAGAACACGTTTGTTGTGAATCTAAAGAAACTGTTGGAGATCTGCCACACATAAATCATAATAACTTCTGTGTCCTGACAGGTAAATGCCACAGTCAACATTTCCCAGCCTCACCCCGATTCTAACGAAATTCTGACTGATATGATGAAACGTTAGGTTGGCCACTCATTGACAGGACTGTGCCAGAGATGCAGCTGTGGGCGTGGCCTGGGAGGAGGGAGGATATTTCAACGGTATAAATGACTCTGTAACATCAGCAACCTTGAAGCTCCAGGAAATTCCAGGACACTCCAGGCTGAAGGGCAGAAGATTCACCTGCTGACTGTTTGAGTGACACATCTTAACCAGGTGAGGACAAAGAGAGACGTGGAGGAGGTTTCTTTACTTCCTGTCCCTCTGATTATCTCAGAGGGAAAGGATGGTGAAAGGATCTTTCTGTGTGGAGTTTGCATGTTCTCCCTGTGTTCCCTTGGGTAGCTAATGTGTCATCCATCCATTGTTGATCTCATGTATGTGGGTGTTTTTCTTCTCGTAGGAGACATGGCCTCAGCGATGATGGAAGTAGCAAGTCTGGGTCGGCCTTTTACGTTGGGGATGCTTTACGATGCTCAGAGACAAAAACTCCTCCCAGGTAAGACCAGGATCTTCTAGTTCTGACTTTGAGAAATCATCAGTTCATCCGTTTGCCAGTCAGTTTTGATGGTTTGATTAAAGCTTAGAAACTCTGTGAATGTGGTTTGTATTGTAAAACAACAGTCAAACATTCAACCATAAATCAGTTGGAACCATGTTGAAAAAAAACAAACAAAAAAAAACATTTTATGTTAACTTAAAGGTATTGTGACATCATTTTTAACATGCTTTTAACACTATTAAAAGTCTTGGCCAATATCCCTCAAATGTGTCTAAAAAGGTACAACAAGAAAAACTTCACTCCAGTACTCCATTCCTGGCTTTTTATGATGGTGTTTTTTTGTGCCGTGAAAAACGCTTCCTTTTCCCCCTTTCCTGTCAATCATTCCTCCCAACCTCCTCCAACCAACTGCTACCCACTTCTGCCGGCGTCTCCACACACACGCGCGCACACCGAACCACAAACACAGCCCAGACAGGGCGACTACAGCCCGGGAATGAAGTCCAACCGGGACCAGAGGACCGCAGCTCCTCCTCCAGCCATTCGCTCACAGCGGCGTCGGAGAGTTAAGCCGGGAGCGACAGGCGAAGCATGCACGGAAAAGCAGCACGGCGAAGCAGACAGTCCACAGCAAACAATCATAAAAATAAAGGCATGCAAGCAGCAGGTTCCCCTTATCTTAAGTCCAGTCAGTGGCCGCGGGTCTTCTTAGCAGTTATCCTCCGGTGATGAGAACAGAAGAGGCTCTAAACAGCTCCGTGTTAAGCCTGATTTATGGTTCCGCGTTAAATCGACGCAGAGCCTACGCCGTAGGGTTCAGCTTACGGTGCGCGTCGCCGCATAACCCTACGCCGTAGGCTCTGCGTCGGTGTAACGCGGAACCATAAATCAGCCTTTATGGTGCGCTGGAGAGGAGAGGAGGCAGGGAGCTGGGTGGAGGGGGCGGTGATTTAGCGGGGTACGACGTCACGTTCTGCCACCAAACCAGATGAGCCGTTTTTGCATAGTTATGCGGAAAATCCCAGAAAGCACACAATACACTGAATGTTAAAAGTTTGTTGTTTTTTGGGTGTAATTGATGTCAAGACACCCAACAAAACACAAAAAATCAAGAAAAATTGTGTTTTTCATGTCACAATACCTTTAAGTAAAACAATTTTGGCACAACTACATACAATTCAGACAAACAAACACAGACAAAAGCCCACCTTTTCAACAGCTTAGCCTTGTTTGGACATTATCACCTATATACCACATATGACTAAGACTTGACATGATGTAGCCTAGACAACCTGACAGGAACTGACAGAAAACAGTGGTTTCAATAGAAACATACACATGTATATATGTATATGTATATATATATATTTATATATATACATAAACACAATATATACATATATATACATATATGTATATACATATATTTGTGTATATATATATATATATATATATATATATATATATATATACATATACATATATACATGTATACATATATATACATATATACAAAACAATAACAACATGAGACAAAAATGAGACAAAAAGGTATCTTCACACTGTGTATAAAGTGCAGTGTGAAAGTGCAAAAAAACCACCCCAGCAACATAACAATTTAACATCATCATCACAAGGCTTGCACATGTGTGTGTGTGTGTGTGTGTGTGTGTGGGGGGGGGGATCCCGGCACTGTACCCCAAGTGAGCACCGCGGCCAGTGGCGCGGCTCTCAAACCTGTTGACTGTGTTGGGAGGGGCTGATAAGAGGGGGGGCCAGGGAAGGCCCCCCCTCTTAGTGTGTGTGAGTGATAAGTCCGTGAACTTCACTCAGAGCTGCTCCTCAGCCAAATGTCCTTGATGTTATCAGACGGCTCGGTCAGTTCTGAAACAGGTCCACAGATGTTCCTGAGAGGGGAGGGTTAGTGGGGGCAGAGTCATCTTGTTTACATTCCACCAGGGGGATTGTGACCAGAGCGGCCTGCCAAACTGCCCTGTCAAGGTCAGATTATAGAATCAACAATTGTATTGAAAAGAAACAGGCAGACTCCAGTAATTTTCCGTCTGCCTTAAGTCTCTGGTTCCTCAATGGCGACTCCAAACAGACGAGTTTGTGATCAATTCCCGCCAAGCCGAGTTTCCGAATTCTCCAAGGTCTTATCCATCTTGCCAATGAGCTCAAAGACGCCGCCAGCCTGAGATTCTGTTCAAGAATCGCATCCAGCTTGCGGTTTTGCTCCCCCAGCGTTAAAGTCTGAGTGTTGATCACCTTGCTTGATCCGTCAGCCACGTCCGGCAGCTCTGAAAGCCAGAACAGCTGTCGACGACTTACGCGTTTGTCGATAGACTAGGAATCCCCCCCCTCTGATTAGGAGAAATCCTGCTATCATAAATCCAATTATGAAGCATCTTCAACGTCCTCGACAGACAGGATCGCCAGGCACAACGGTTTCCAGTGTTTCCAAGAGACAATTTGGTCAATTGTGCTGAGAGACCAGTTAATCAGTTCCATGATTGTAGAATTTCGGAGGAGTAAAAAAGAGAGGCTCTGAAAGACAATACAGGTCAAAAAGCAGCAGCAGGGCAGATAGGGAGGGAGAGGAGCAGAAAAGCGTTATAGATAAATAATTGATTACAATATTTATAATTAATTACTCTAATTAATCACATTTTAATCTCATATTTGCTAAAGGTCCCCAAATAAAGAATTTGAATTCTAGGACTAGGACATTACAAAATTGCAGTGCACGACTAGTCAATGGAATACATTAAGAATAGAAGATTTGAAATCCAGATTTTCATTGGTGAAGTGTGTTTCATAAATTAAATTCAAAAGAAGAAAAATCTTCCTGTTCATTTGGTTGTACATCTGTGCACGTTGGCCTGGGGGAGTGGTTTTAATACGGTTTGGTCAGGACACCATTCCTCCTTAATCGTCTTCCACGATTGAAATCGTCCTGCAATCAGCAGCAACCCACTTTGCCATTGAGTTTGTCAGTTTTTCTGTCGTGGCTTTGCTCCTTCGTTTCCCAGATTCTGCAAAGAATTCGGCGAAGTCAGCTCACGCTAGCACTAGCTCACGCTAGCACTAGCTCACGCTAGCACTAGTACCTGTAACGTTTACAGTAGAACTTGTGCGGACATGTTTAGCGTTCAAATGATAATTCAGGCTGGAGCAGCTCCGGTGATGGGAAAATTCTTTTTTACCAAATGTACAAATCACCACGTTCTTGTTGATAGTCCCGTCTTCTTTCTTTTTATACATAAACTTGCCGTTCAAAGGCCCTAGCAAAGATTTGCTGAGTCTCCCCTGAGTCGTCCAGGTCTGTCACCTGTTTTGTTAGTTTGACCAGCAGACGGAGGGAAGTGACCTGTTACTGCCATGTGGCTACGGCTCCCTCAATGGGACACATTTAAAATACTCGTGCATTTTGCCACTCATAATTAGTTGCGTTAATTTTCTTGACGTTAATTAGCAGTGTAATTAATTAATCTTACATGCTAAATTGACAGCCCTAATATATATATGTGTATATATATATATATATATATATATATATATATATATATATATATATATATATATATATATAGATAGATAGATAGATAGATAGATAGATAGATAGATAGATAGATAGATAGATAGATAGATAGATAGATATAAAAGGAAGTGTATCTGTTCTCTTTCTCTCATTCCTTTTTCCCACATGATATGTATATGTACTGCTTGGCCGCGTGTATATGAATTCATATTATATTAGTATACGAGCAGTCAAGATATTTCTTAGTTAGTTAGTGATTTTATTCCGAACATGCAAATTATATATAACGTAAATATGAACAAGTAAAACAGAAATAATAATACAAAATGGCCGATCAAGACAATTTTACAAAACAAAACAAAATAAAACAAAAAAACAGCATAAAACAAAAAAACAGCACAGTAATTTCACTTGCATGTCCGAAAAGGGGTGGGAAGAAGTATAACTTATTTAATCCCGCCCCTTCTCCATAAAATATTAACAATATTTATTTATGTCCTTCTTATTTTTACATTACTCTTTTCTTAATTATATATAAATATATACATACACACACACACACACACACACACACACACACACACACACACACACACACACACACACACATACATACTGTACATACATAATATACATATACACACAAACATACAAGTACACATACATACATACATACACACACACACACACACACACACACACACACACACACATACACTCTTTTTTCGTTATATTTCTTAATTGTGCTGACAACATATAAATAAATAATAATTAACAAAAGAAAAAATATATAAATATACATACATACACATATATATATACATATACACATATACATACATATATACATATATATATATATATATATATATATATATATATATATATATATATATACACATATACATATGTACATATACATACACATAAACAATGAACACATGGTGACAGTCAATAACCCTCATCCCTGTACCTTGTGAAAAATATTTTTCTATACGTGTTTTTGAAATGATTTATGTTTGTATGTAAACTATGTATATGTTGTATATGTCATCTATTTTATTCTTAAACAAGTTCAACATTCACTCACACACACTACACATCACAAACTCACCAAACTGCACCCATCACTGTCTTTATCACGTTCCAATTTCAGTGATCTTAGTCAACTTTGGCACAATGAAATAAAGACAACATGTATACAGGTATGTTAATGTTTCTGAGGACCTGGTTTTTCATTTTAACCTTGCTTTGATCTCATGTCTTAAAGGTGTCACATTGTGGGATGAGAAAACTCTTAAAGAGAAGATGATTCAGAATCCTCAGCATAGCAGTCAGTTTCAAATCGCTTCATCTGATTCCTTCAAGGACAAGTCCTCTCTGCTGGATGTTGACGCCTCCCTGAAGGCCAGTTTCATGAGTGGACTGATTGAAGTTAACGGATCCGCAAAGTATCTGACCGATGTGAAGAAGTCCCACCGTCAGGGCCGAGTGACGTGTCAGTACAAAGCGACCACCGTCTTCAAACAGCTCACTGTTTCTGACTCCAAGAACACCCAGCAGATTGATGATTCTGTGAAGACAACGGCCACTCACGTCGTCACCGGCATCCTTTATGGTGCAAACGCTTTCTTTGTGTTTGACAGTGAGAAGTTAGACAGTAGCAATGTTAGGAAGATCGAGGGCAGCATGCAGGCTGTGATCAAGAAGATCCCTTCATTTAATGTTGAGGGCAAAGTTGACATCAAGCTGAGTGATGAAGAAAAGGACACGGCCAATAAGTTTACCTGCAAATTCTACGGAGACTTCATTCTTGAAAGCAACCCTGCAACATTTGAAGATGCTGTGAAGACCTACATAGAGCTGCCAAAGCTACTGGGAGAGGACGGAGAAAACGGGGTTCCTCTGAAGGTCTGGATGATGCCGCTGAATAACTTTGATTCAAAAACCTCCACCCCACCGCCTGAGATCAGTCCTAGACTTACAGGAAGAGCTCAAGATCTTCTGGAAGAATTTCAGGACCTGAAAATGAGATGCAACGATTGTCTGGAAGAAAACAATCATTTCCCACGGATTCATGAGCGGTTGAGTCATTTCCAAAATCTGTGTGACGAGTACATCGCTGGAGCCAAGGAGAAAATGGCAAAAAGCCTTCAGTCCGTCAAGGAAGGTGACAAAGATGAGACAGGGTTCAAAGCTGCCTTTGATGGTGAAGAAACCTCTCCATTCAGTTTGGAGAAATTAGACGTATGGTTGGAACATAAAGAGAGAGAAGTCAGCGTCATGAGTTCCTGTGTGGAGATGACGGAGGGAGCCAAGATCGTCAGGAATCAGCCAGAGTTGGACAGAGAGCTTCTTGATCCACAAGTAGAAGATGTTCTGTGCTTTGTCTTCACCTCCGTGGAAACCACTGACCCCTATCTTCAGGAAATGTGTGATTGCCTGGATCCACCTCCCTCAACTGCTGCCAGGGACGGGTGTCCATGCACCGAGTGGTACTTCTCAGAAGATGTGATAAACAAGATGAGAGAGAAAGCCAAAGAGTTCGGTGAACTTCACAGAGCTCTGAAGAACAACAGCAGATACAAATTCCTTATAGCAGTTATATCAAATGACAAATACGAAGGAGCAAGCATCTACCACTACAGGAACATCAACCTACTCACTGATGACTTCTCAAAGCCTGATGTCACCAACGTGGAAAACATAACCAACAAAAGAGATCTAATGTGGTGTAAGTCACTTCTCGTGCATTGTTTTTATTTTCTACCAAATGGAGTGTAGTTACTGTCCAACACAAACTTGACTGGCCCAGACTTTCCCCGCTCTCAATTCATTTTAGGGAGGTTTTACTCAGGAAAAAAAACAAAAAAGCGTTCTTTTGACCTGTAGCCAGTAGGTATGTTTATAGCAATACTCCAATGTTCATCAATTAAGGTGTAGACATGATGATCTGATGATCTTAACATCAGTAAGGTCATATTAAGAGTAAAGAATTATCAGATGACCTCATTCTGGTCTTTGGCCAATTTAAACCTGGCATTAAAATGTACACAGAGAAATCCGATCACAAGTGACACTGTCTGTAAAGTCAGAAAATGAACATTTCCCAACGTCAGAGCAGCCGTTGACGCTGCTAGACGGTGTTCGCAATACTAATCCATAACATGCTGTGTAAGGTGTAGCATGTATAGGAAGCTTAGCAACACGAATGCTCATAGAAACTCAACGGCTCACTGTGAACGTGAGACTTAAAGTGAATATAATAAAAGTAGTTTGAAGGGGACTTGGTTGATGCGATTAGCAGTCACATTAGACTTTGAACCGGGTGTGGTGTCTCTGACTTCCTGTGTTGTAATTTCGACTTCCTCTGGACTTCCATCTGAAACTTCTCACTGAACACTGGGTAAAGCTCCAGAGGTTGTAAAGGGGAAAGTATTACCGCACAACAAAAACTCACTGGTCAAGCAGTCGAATACAAACATCTTCACTATCTACAGCACAACTCTGTTTCACCATCATAAAACACAGTCCAGAGGAAAACCACAACGGTCAACAGTAATCTCAATTCATGTGAACACCAGCACTGCTAGCAGTATTAGCTAAGAAATACTGGCAGTGTCATCTGATCATTTTTAACCACCTTTTAATTTACGGCAATTTATGGCAAAGAAACTGATGGGAAATTTGATTATAGTTCAAACATTTACTTTCAAAAACCTCTAAAAACATAAAAGGGAAATCAGTTTTGGTGGAGTAAATAGTGAGATGTTCTGGACTGAGAATCCATGTGATCTCACACGTGTTACCTTTATTTTGACAACAAAAATGATTTAAATACCTTAAAGCTGCTGAGATTTACTAATGTTGGACTGAGTAGGGTGTTTTTGAGCAGGAATCTCAAAAAAGATATTAGGAAGTTGTTTTACAATTATCAAGCAAGAAAAATCTGTAACTGATCATGAAGTCTGGTCACGATCTGGTCTTCTTCTCTCTCTTCCTCTCTCTCTTCTTCTCTCCATCAGATGCCACTGATATCACCCTGGATCCAGACACGGCACATCCCAATATCCTCCTGCCTGAAGGAGACAAGAAAGCGACACGAGGAAAAGCGCAGTCGTATCCCCACCGCCCTCAGAGATACGATCATTATATTCAGGTTCTGGGCAGACAGGAGCTGACTGGTCGTCATTACTGGGAGATGGAGTGGAACGTTCCCTGTGACCAAGGTGTAGATGTAGGTGTGATCTACGGTGGACCTCCATGTAAAGGAGACAATCAACTGTGCTGTCCAGGATACAGCGACCTATCCTGGTGTTTTGGCCAAGGGGTAGCAAAAGGCTCCTCTTACTATGTATTTCACAGTTCAAAGGTTGATTATGAGGATGGTGATCCCAAAACTAGCATCACCCATCTAGGAGTGTACCTGGACTGGTCTGCAGGGACTCTGTCCTTCTACAAAGTCATCAGTGACAAACTGATTCACTTTCACACCTTCAAGACCAACTTCTCTCAGCCTCTTTATCCAATCCTTCATTTGAAGGGTGACCAAGTCTTCGTTAACTTCTGTCTGTAAACCTGGACCCTCAACCCAGCCAGCATTTCTGTGGGTCTGTGGGTCCCGCATGAGCTGAAAATAAATCCCAGAGGCGTTTAGACATGGATTTATTTGATAGGAAATCCTTTTTCTGTCAGAGATAGATAAAAAAAGTGTGATGAACAGGAATCTTTTGTAATCAAATATATAATCAATAAAGCATAAACAAGTAGCTGAAAGTTTATGAGTCTGGCCTGCCATACCTGCAACCCAAGGGCCTGCTGTCCCTCAGGTTGATCCGCTGGCCAACACCACAACTATATGAGGTCTTTGTGTCTAAAAAGAAATGATTTAGGATGGCTGTCCAGGCTCGGGGTTTAGTGGGGAAGGATGTTAGGATAAGTATACATGAATTATTGGTGAAAAGATCTCATGAATAGATGTGAGGATGACATAAAATTTATTTTTTTCCGTTTATTCTTGAGAAAAATTCTTGTCTTTTGTGTAAATGATTTTTAACAATAAAAATCCTATTAGCACCAGATTTTGAAGATTCCTCTTTTTCTCCAGTTTTCTGCAACTTTTGGGTAAAAGTTAAAGACAAACACATGGAAGAAGTCTTCAGTCTTCAGTGGGTGTGTTTAAACCAGTGGGGGTTCTGGTAGGTGTTTAAGGGGCTGGTTGTTGACACTTGTCTCCATTATTAGGAATGGCCATGAATAAGTGTTCTTCAGAGACAGTACTGGTCAGGTTTACTTCATTAAACAATGAATAATAATCTTATATCTTATTTTTCATCCTATATATTATAAATTAATAATATCTTACTAATATCTCATTGTTAGTCATTCAATAGAATGTCAGTGTGTGTGTGCGGTAAGTCTGTGAACCTTCGCCCAGAGCTGCTTTCAGCCAAATGTCTTTGATGTTATCAGGCAGCTCGGTACAGTTCTGGGAGGGAGATCCGCAGGTGTTCGTGGGAGAGGGGGAGGGTTAAGTGGGGGGCAGACTCATCTTGTTTACATTCCTCCAGGGAGATTGTGACCGGAGAGGCCTGCCAAGCCGCTCTGTCAAGGGCAAATTATAGAATCAACAATTCCTTGAAAGCAGGCAGCCCAGTCATTTTCCGTCTGCCTTTCAGTCTCTGGTTCATCAATGGCAACTCCAATCAGACGAATTTGTGATCACTTCCCGCCAAGCCGAGCTTCCAACTTCTCCAAGGTGTTGTCAATCTTGCCAATGAGCTCATAGACCGCCGCTAACCTGCGATTCTGTTCGAGAATCACATCCAGCTTACGGCCCTGCTCTCCCAGTGTCAGAGTCTGAGCATTGGTCGCCTTGCTTGATCCTTCAGCCACGTCCGGCAGCTTTGAGAGAGCCAAAACAGCTGTCGCCGTATTACGCGTTTGTCGATACACAAGGAACCCCCCCCCCCTCTGATCGAGAAGATGATCAGGAGAAATCCTGCTATCATAATTCCAATTATGAAGGCGTCTTCAACATCCTCGACAGACAGCATTTTGAGACACAAAGGCTTCCAGTATTTGTAGGAATCCATTGTATATCCAGAAAAGAATGTCCCATCGGGGCAAGAGGGCTCCCTTACCCTCTGGCTTCTTGTCGCAAAAATTTGGTCAATTGTGCTGAGAGACCAGTTAATCAATTCCATGTTGTAGGGTTGTAGAGTTTTCGGAGGGGTGAAAAAGAAGAGACTCTGAAGACGAGAGAGACAAAAGCAGTAGCAGGGAATGTTGATAAGGGAGAGGAGCAGAAAAAGCGTCCGCCTTGCTGAGAGCCGGAAGAAGAAAAATATATACCATATGTACACATTGTCTCAAAGTGTCTGCAGCGTATCAGAGGAGTTCCTGCTGGTAAATGCTTCTCTTCTCACAAAAACTTTTTGGGAAAACTGCATGATGAGAAGACACTGGAAACGTGAGAGTCTACAGAATCATATTTACAAAGGAGGTCAAGTTTATTTTCTAACTGCAAATTTCTTAAAATTCTTCTGTCTGGACATTATCCCAGTACAAGTTTGTTTATTCTGAACCAACAAAAACAAGTTGTTATTGGCCAACACATAGTCCAAGTTCAGGGGGTTCAGGGACTAAGAACCAGAGACTTTTTTCTCGACCCTTTGACTTTTAGTACCAGTTGTAGCAATTATAGTACCAGTAGTACCAGTTATATTGCCAGTTGTAGTACCAGTTATTGTACCAGTAGTACCAGTTATAGTATAACTGGTACTACCACTACATACTACTACTTCATCAAGTGCGGCTGTAGATATTTTTTTTTTTAAACTGGACTTAAATTGACAATGTTGTTGCCTTTGGTCCTAATGTCAATGAGGTCAACACCCATTAGGAAGCACAAACTCACACCTCATGAAATGATTACGCGTAGACTTATGACTATATCAAACTATTCAGTTCTATGTATGAAGACGATGGACCTCCATGCCATGGATGAATCCATGATATCATTTTATTCTGCTCCAACCTCTGCCGTTCAGTCAATCCACAGAAAAGTAAAAGCTGTCCAGTCTCCTCCTAGTGGCAAACTATGCCATAACCTCCAACCCGGGGACTAGGTCTGAGTCAGAGAAAACCTCGCTGGTCCAAACCTCAACTCGTCCTGCTCACCACCAACACTGCAGTCAAGTGTGATGGGCGTCTAACCTGGATCCACACATCCCACTGTAAGAAAGGACCAACGCTGGCTCCGAAAGCCCAGAAGCAGACGGACTACAACACCTGAGACATCCACAACAGAGGAGCAGAGGAGCAGAGGAGCAGCGCAGGCCCCCAGAGGCCCAGAAACAGACGCATTGTACACGCCAAGACACTCGCATCTGTCACAGGAACAAGACAGAGAACCCTACAAATACCACAAACGAGACCCATTACTTCATGTGACACCTGTTACATTTTGAACTCCAATTCCTCTTATGAGCACTGAACCTGTCACAAACCCCCACAAACGAGACAATTATACTGTGATAAACTTAACCATTCACCTTTCAAAATGTGACTCCACATACTCTCCTTCTGAAGAACCGTTTGTTAAGCCTAAAACAAGCCAAAATCTACTGTCCGATTCCATTGAAGATTATAGCTATCTAGCTACAATGGTTAATCACTGTTCCATACTTCTACCAAAAGGTGTTTACTGGATTTGTGGTGTGAAGGCTTATGAATATCTACCAAAAGGTTGGTCTGGAATATGTGGCCTGGGCCATGTGGTACCAGCCATGAGAATCCTTACTGTACCACCGAAGGTTCGCATTGTTAAAAGATAATTTTACACACACACACAAACGCCATAGACAACATTTTTGGTGACCTCGTTCCAAATTACGGAGTCATGACAGCTTTGGACCAGATAAGAGATTTATCCTATGCAGTTAAAGATTTAGCAAACACCACTGCAAAAGGCCTGTCTATGCTCTCACAAGAAATGACTGCTGTAAGGATGATGTCCTTACACAATCGTGCTGCATTGGACTACTTACTAGCCTCTCAAGGTTTGTCTGATTAGTTTAAAGAACCGTTAGGACACATTGGTTACTTGATTTTTGAATTTGATTTGCTTGGGTTTGGATTCCTAACTGTTATGTGGTTTCTGATCACATGTCTAAGGTTCACTTGTAAAATATGTATCACTCAAACTACCACTAAAATGATGTACTCCACTGTAACTCAACAAAAAAAATTGTGAATTGATGAGGCATTGTGACTCCGTGGCTGACCTCGACTCAAAAAAAGAACATATCCCTCACATTTTGGCTTATGAATAAAGTCTATTTGCAGAGCTTCAAAAGGTCCCCGTGGGAATTTTTGTCTGCGTTGTGTTTTTAAGTTCTTCTAATTGAGCCATTAGCATTTTATTTTGATCTGTAATCGAAGCTATTTGGGATTTCGCATTACGGCGTCTACTTTTATCCCTCCAAAGTCTGAGGGAGTTGAAGTGCTTGTGTCCATTTGTTTGAGGATTTCATTTTCTAATCTAATCCGGTCGAATGTCCCACTTGGGGGGAATTTTAGGAGACCGTCGTCTTTAGTTATTTTAACCCATGTTTTAACAAACTTAATACTATTGGTATCATAATTATCGTACATGTACTTAATAGGACCAGTCAACTCTTCCTCTGACTCTCTACTGAAAAAACTTCCCATTTTTCTTTCTGTAAGATCCCTCCCAAAAAAAACCTTCAATTACACTTACTTTTACCCACAAATCACTTGCTAGTTCTTCCCATCATCAGTCTACTTGAGAGCATAACAATCATTCCTGTTCATCTAAGGAGGGCAGGTCAGATCCTTACTGAAATGAAATATATCTCCAAGTATTTGGGAGAGAAAATCATCCCCACTTATAAAAACCAGTTCCTCTACATATATGTATATTTCCCCCAAAAATCTCAGTGTTCCAAACACTTCTTATGCACCTCGAGTCCTGCATATGCCAGAAGTCCCACTGGACTATTCTCTTGGTACCCAGACCTACATGGCACTCTGGCCATTCTCTCTTTAATGTTACCCGAGATATTAAACCTTTTTAGAAGAGCGAGTCAAATTCTAAGGCAGGTGAAGCAAAACATTCTCACAACACAATCAAATTCAAGTGTTATGAAACTGCAAGCATTCCTAAATATCTCTACAATAACCCCTGCTCACAACCACACAGCGACCTTACCTAAATTTTAGGATGACGTCAACCATTCTCTGCCACTCCAATTCACAGACTTTCGACAACAACCCAGCAACAATAATTTGGGATTTTGTAAAAGGGACCCCTTACCTCTGTAATAATTTGGATAGAAGTCACTGGTGTGTCGTTGGTCTGAAAAAAGGAGTTTCCGTCAAAGGTCTATTGTCATCCGGGTCACGGCACCAAATTGTTGAAGAATATTATCAAAACCAGTTCCGCTGTGGTGTAGTGAGTTTTATTCAGTAAGCCGGCGGTGAGCGGACCGACACAAATCGGGTCTGAGTTGGTGTGCCGACCCAGAGTGGTTTGACAACAGGACTTTTATACAGTAAGTTCAAAGCACAAAAGGCAAGAGTCAACAAACCGAAGGTGAAAGTCAAAAAGCAATTAAAGTGTATTTACAGTCAGATGTGATCTGTGGCTGTCACTAAGTTAATGAGTTGGTATTAACATATCAGTCAGTTGGGGAACTTCGTCATATGGCATTCCCGTGGATCAGTCTGTGTTTGAGGCCAGTTCAAAGCTTTTGAGCCCTGCAGGGGGTAGGAAGCTGGATTTGTTCCCTGCAGGCGGGAGTAAGCTGGAGTTGTTCCCTGCAGGGGTAGGAAGCTGGAGTTGTTCCCTGCAGGGGTAGGAAGCTGGAGTTGTTCCCTGCAGGGGGTAGAAAGCTGGAGTTGTTCCCTGCAGGGGGTAGAAAGCTGGAGTTGTTCCCTGCAGGGGGTAGAAAGCTGGAGTTGTTCCCTGCAGGGGGGAGGAAGCTGACGTTTTCAGGTCAGCAACGGTGTCACAATGCCTCATCAACAGCGTATTTACCGTTCCCGTTTCCAGCCAGGAGGTTTGACCATGTCCACATCGACCTTGTGGGCCCTCATTCCCTCATCGCAGGGTTATACGCACCTCCTCACCAGGTGGACCGTACCACCAGGTGGACCGTACCACCAGGTGGACCGTACCACCAGGTGGACCGTACCACCAGGAGGTATATACATAAGGTCTTCAGCAGGAGGGCCCCCCCTTATGATCCTGGTCCTGGTCCTGGTCCAGGTTTCTTC
Source organism: Cololabis saira (assembly GCF_033807715.1). Taxonomy (NCBI): domain Eukaryota; kingdom Metazoa; phylum Chordata; class Actinopteri; order Beloniformes; family Belonidae; genus Cololabis; species Cololabis saira. The sequence goes on from NC_084588.1 coordinate 55,281,521, forward strand.
CCTCTTAAAGGGAAGTTTTCACCTGTTATTGATTCTGTAATCATTGTTCAGGGATCAGGTTTGGTCTCTGGAAACATCCTGGACACAACTTTAATGTAATAGACGCTTTATAAATAAAGTTGAGTTGAATTGGATCAATAAACACAAAACAAATTAACAAATACATTTTAGTGTTTTATTGAGTCATTAAGTCACACAGTTAATCAAAATGCATTACAAAAAAAACTGATTTAAAAATCATGACAGAATTATGTTGAATTATGTTATTGTTAAACAAATGCAGATGTATATGTTCTTTAACATGATATTATGGATTGATTGGTTTAAACACCTAGGTATAAATACAGAAACCCTCAGAATCCAGCAGCAGGTATTTCAGCAGGTATTTATTTCAGCAGGTATTTATTTCAGCAGGTATTTATTTCCGCAGGTATTTATTTCAGCAGGTATTTATTTCAGCAGGTATTTATTTCAGCAGGTATTTTTTTCCGCAGGTATTTATTTCAGCAGGTATTTATTTCCGCAGGTATTTATTTCAGCAGGTATTTATTTCAGCAGGTATTTATTTCAGCAGGTATTTCAGCAGGTATTTCAGCAGGTATTTATTTCAGCAGGTATTTATTTCAGCAGGTATTTCCGCTAGTCTTCGCTGGAAGGCAGCGGCTGGTATCGAACCTTCGACATCCGGGCCTTGAACACGATGACGCCGCAGATCATCGCCACGGCGGCGAGCAGACACCCAGCCACGAGGACCAGGTTCATGTTGAGACCTGGAGACAGATCAGGTCAGTATTGATCAGGTCAGTATTGATCAGGTCAGTATTTATCTGGAGACAGATCAGGTCAGTGTCTACGTTTGAACAATGAAGCAACGTCCAGCATCAACCAGCTTAAAAACAATTAAAGCTGCAAGCAGTGATGAAGGGGCCCTCGCGCGTGCAATTTTCACCAATAAAGGTCAAGGACTCAAAACCAAGTCTGATGACACCACCATTCAGACCATTCAAAAGTTATGGCAGAAAATAGGATCTATCAAATATCGACCAATCAGCTACTTGTATCACTTCCTGTTTAACGTTGAAGTTTGACGCGGCGCCACGGCCACGCCATTTCACAAAAACTGGTTAACGTCTTTTGTGTCTCCTGAGCGAGTTTTATGTGGAACAGACGATCCTGCTAGGAGGAGTTCGTTAAAGTACGACAGGTGAAAATGGCATAAATTGAGCCACATGGTTGCAACATGATACAGGTGTGTACCAATTTTCGTGCATGTACGTCAAACCGTATTGTGGGGCTTGAGGCACAAAGTTTTCTAGGGGGCGCTGTTGAGCCGTTAGGCCACGCCCATTAATGCAAACCATTAAATGTCAAATTTTTTGCATCAAAATGAGCATAGTTGAATATCTCAAAAACCGTAATAGCTAGCATGATGAGACTAAAATATGTTGTAGTACAATGCCTCCCGGATCTTTCAATGTTGTAATGTCTGTACGATAAACCGTTGCCAAGCAACAAGTGTCCAAAATAAATTGGATTTTTTTTTTAAATTTAAAGTTAAATATTGCAAAAAAGGTAATAAGTAGCATAATGGGGTTTTACGGTCCTTTAGTGCCAATTGGGCCGAGTGTTTGTAAATTTGAAAGATGTCTCTACCATAAAGTTCGGCCGAGCAATAAGCGTCCGAATTATTGCCTTTTTTTTTGCTTTTTGGCATCTAGCGTTACCATGGTAACACTTTTGACTGAGTCAACGTTGCGGTTCGGGCCGTATTATCGGACGAAAAAAGCGTGCGGAATAATAATAATAATGATAACCTCCATTGCGGAGCTCTGGAGGAGTCGTGCCTCGTGGCGCAGCCGTGGCACTAACTAGACAAGTGCCATGGGACTACTGCTGGATGATTGCGATTTTGATGACATTCCCTATATCAAACCATTCAAAAGTTATTGCAGAAAAATAGGAACTATCACATATCAACCAATCAGGAAAAGGGGCGGGGCTAATTTTCACCAATGGAGGTAAAGTACTCAAAACCGTGTCCGATGACACCACCCACAACTCTCTATGTCAAACCATTCAAAGGTTATAGCATTTACTGGGGTGTATTTATCAGTGTTGGGGTAGTTACTCAAAAAAAGTAATCCATTACATATTACTAGTTACTTTTAAAAAAGTAATCCCTTACACTACTTAGTTACTGGTTGCTGAAAGTAACTAGTTACATTACTAGTTACATTACTTTTGGATTACTCCGCAATATCACCTGAGCTGCACCAGAACTCGATTACCAATGAACAACATGTACAGGACTGTCTCAGAAAATTAGAATATTGTGATTTTCTGTAATACAGTTACAAAAACAAAAATGTCATGCATTCTGGATTCATTACAAATCAACTGAAATATTGCAAGCCTTTTATTATTTTAATATTGCTGATCATGGTTTACAGCTTAAGAAAACTCTTATTCTGGGAATCTTAATCTTAAACTGTAAGCCATAATTAGCAATATTAAAATAATAAATGGCTTGCAATATTTCAGTTGATTTGTAATGAATCCAGAATGTATGACATTTTTGTTTTTTTTTAATTGCATTACAGAAAATAAAGAACTTTATCACAATATTCAAATTTTCTGAGACAGTCCTGTAGTTGGAACTTTATTTACTTAACGAGAAAAAAAACGAGAAAAATTCCTACAGATACAATAGGGGCTAATAAACAGTATCGTCTAGGTTTGAACCTCCACCCGTCTCTCACCTGGGGCTCCGTAGGCCTCCGCCGACCTCTTTAGCCGCAAAGGACCCTGGGAAACGAAGTGGGCGTCGCTCTCGATCGGGGCCTCCCTGCGGTGGCGGTGAGCCTGGGGCCACGAGGCGTTCAGGCACCCCTGGGAGCAGCGGGTGTTCGGGTTCCCCGCCTCGCACATGATGACGGAGCAGCTGATGTAAACCTGAACACAACACAGTACACCTGAACACAACACACACCTGAACACAACACACCTGAACACAACACAGAACACCTGAACACAACACACCTGAACACAACACAGTACACCTGAACACAACACACACCTGAACACAACACAGAACACTTGAACACAACACAGAACCCCTGAACACAACACACACCTGAACACAACACACACCTGAACACAACACACACCTGAACACAACACAGTACACCTGAACATTTCAACTTTTTTCTCGAAATTGTACTTCAACATTAATCTCAACCTTTTTCACAACTTTTTTCTTGACATTTTGACAAAATGAAAAAAAATCTTCCTCCTCTAAAATATTATCTTTATTTTTCTCCTGCCTGGCCCTAATACTCTTCCGTAGCTTTGCTCTGAAAAACAATTTAAAAGGGACCTATTATGACCTACTTTATAAATGTTAAAGCAAGAGAATACCCTGGTTTTCAGAACATGTCCCCTTTAAAAGGTTTTCAGTGTCGTCGTTCCTCACCTGGTCATGCATGCCGATGAACTTGAAGGCCTCCATGCTGAACTGGAACTGGTTCTGGTCGGGGGGGGAGTAGGTCTGCACCGTGGGGTCCACCGCACACCTGGGGGGGGGGGACTGGTTAAACTGGTTCTGGTGGGGGGGGGAGGGATAGATAGATAGATAGATAGATAGATAGATAGATAGATAGATAGATAGATAGATAGATAGATAGATAGATAGATAGATAGATAGATAGATAGATAGATAGATAGATAGATAGATAGATAGATAGATAGATAGATAGATAGATAGATAGATAGATAGGTCTGCGTACTTTGCGGCCATCAGTTTTTTGTTTTGAAATGACAAAATAAAAATAGAGAAATAATCCAAAATAATCCGTTTCCCATCTTTTGTTTTGAAAATAATAAACGGAAAACGGATCGTTATCCATTATCCGATTTCATTGATGTGTTTGAAAATCGGAATTGGGAATTAAAACAGTGGGTGGAAAACTCTTTTCTCTATTTCCTATTCATTTCGAGCGGGGGGGGGGGGCGGGTATGTTATTGATTGGACGCAGCTTTTTTTTGGACGCTGCAGCTGAACGGACTGTCAAAACATCACTGCAGTGAAACATGAGTTTAATCTGTAATCTGTCTTCACTCCGTCATGAAACTGCAGTGATTTTGTGACCATAGTCTATGGTTGTGACAGTCCGTTCACCTGCAGCGTCCAAAAAAAAGCTGCGTCCAATCAATAACACAAACTGAACTCTAACATACATACGTTTTCCGTTTTTTATTATCAAAACAAAAGATGGGAAACTGATTATTTTGGATTATTTCTCTATTTTTATTTTGTCATTTCAAAACAAAAAACGGATGGCGTGAAGTACACGGACCATAGATAGATAGACAGACGGACGGACGGACGGACGGACGGACGGACGGACGGACAGACAGCTGGCCTCTCACCCGTTCTGGATGATGGAGTAGCTGGGCCGGTAGCTGGGGTTGTCGTAGGGCGCGGCGCGGCACGAGTCCACCATCATCACCGTGCTGTTGAGCGAGGACGAGGCGTCCAGCTGCAGGTAGATGCGGCTGCCAAGCTCGTACTCCAGCGGGTACGAGTCGGGCCGGATCAGGGACCGGAAGGCCGGGTCCCGGTAGAACTCCAGCTGGTAGGTGAAGGTGCCCAGGCCCTTCTCCCACACCGTCACGTTCCGCCGGTGGGCCGTGAAGCCCAGGCTGGCGTTGCCCCGCCGCGGGTAGCGGCAGTAGAACCGGGCCTCCAGCAGGTGGTGCCGGGTCACCAGCTGGCCGACGTCCTCCCCCGTGGAGATCTCGTTCTTGAAGATGATGTAGTCGTCGTCCTCCTGGAGGAGGAGAGGAGGAGTCAGGCTCCAGGAAGCAGCTCCAAACAAGATCCATGTGAGTCTAAAATGGGCTACTAGCGTGGGTTTGGGATTGAAATGATCCAGGTCCGAGGCCTTTAATGGCGTCCATGAGGGATACAAGTGTAATCAAAGCTGGAAGCAGCGACGAACCAGCCCTGCAGCGTGCAATTTTCACCAATAAAGGTCAAGGACTCAAAACTAAGTCAGATGAAACCCCCCCACGACTCTTTATGTCAAACAATTCAAAAGTTATGGCAGAAAAAAGGATTTATCAAATATCAACCACTCAGAAGAAGGGGCGAGGCTAATTTGCACCAATTATGGTCAAGTACTCAATGCCGAGTCAGATCAAACCAAGCACCACTCTTTATGTCAAACCATTCAAAAGTTATGGCAGAAAGTAGTAACTATCAAATATCAACCAATCAGCTACTAGTATCACTTCCTGTTTAGCGTTGAAGTTTGACGCGGCGCCACGGCCACACCATTTCACGAAAACTCACGATTTTGATAACCTTTCATCGTTAACATCTTTTGCGTCTCCTGAGCGAGTTTTATGTCAAACGGACGATCCTGCTAGGAGGAGTTTGTTAAAGTACGACACGTGAAAATGGCATAAATAGCGGCAAAATTACACGATTAATTCAAAATGGCCGACTTCCTGTTCAGTTTCGGCCATGGCGCCAAGAAACTTTTCTTTAAGTTGCGACATGATACAGGTGTGTTCCGATCTAGCCCCCCCCGTTAAAATTGTGTGCATACCCCGCCTGTCAAAGTCACATTTTATGAATCCCAACACCTATGTCTACATTCTGACCAAATATTATTTGTCTCCTTTTTACAGTATGGCCGTGAGCTCGAGTTACAAATAAAAATGTGGGTTATTTTTTACTGTTTCTCACACTGTACCAACTGAATTCCGCACTCTAGATTTGACGAAAAAGTGATTTCCAGTCCTCACTTGAGGGCTCATATTTTGAAAAGTTTACATCTTAGGAAAAAACTGTTTGGAGAGAGAAGAGAAGTTTTCCTCAGTTTTGAAGTTTGAATGACATTTTCTACGTGCAGGTATGAGAAAGTTACGTGACTTAGAAAAAAGGTGTTTTTTTTTACCTCCTCCCATCCACAGTGTGACATTCCGCGCCACACACATACATGGGAAAATCTCCCCATTAGTTTGGAAATTTGGAAATGTTTTTGCACTTCGTCCAAAAGCTATTTGTGCGATCGCTCTGAAAATTCACAGGACTGTAGATAAATTCAGGGCCTACAACTTTCTCAATCGGATCAGAATTTTTCGAGTAACGGTGTGCGGGTGGTGAGGCCCCAAAGTTCTCCCAATGCGTTCCGGATGGCCCAAAAAGCGCACGTTTTCGCACGTTGCGCAAAAACATGCGCACCAATCGCTAATAAAAGTCATACCACTCGATTCCCGATTAGGTCGCACATTTCTACGTTTTTACTTTTTGGATTTTCTCAAAGCTGCGGGACTAGTTACGCACCGAAATTAGTTGAGGGGGACAGTCTTACCTCGATCTGGGTGCCGCAGGAGTTGAGCGGGACGGTGGCGATGATGTGGGTGGAGTTGGACCGGGCCGCCAGGTTGCAGGCCGTGTTGCTGGCGTCGCTGAGGCGAAGCTGCCTCGCCTGGATCCCGGAGAAGGAGGATTTCTCCACCTCCACCGTCATTGACGCGTCACCACAGGTCACTCTGGCCTCGACTGGAACAAGAGATGGACATCAGACAAAAGATACAGACCTAGGAAACTACAGGTTATACTTATATAACATAACAATCATCATACTGATGCATCACTCCCCCTATTTGTTGTGTTGGGTTCGTCATTTTAGCAGAAACTTATCTAGTTGGAGATCTTCTTATCTTATCTTATTTTAAAAGAGAATATTGTCAATATTTGGACCATTTTTACATGAAAAAACAGTTCAGACTCACTTTGCTTCTTCCTGATGTCCAGCACAACACACCTCATTTCCGACTGATAGATTCCAGACCTGTTGGTAGGAAATACTGTTTTACATGCTTTGATATGGGAAAATGGTAAAACAGGGTAAACGTCATCATATTTCCTCAAATGCTTAGAAATACCCCCAACAGAGTGTCACCTACTGAGAAGTCGGGGATCGATGGCGATGGAAGCGGGAATATGAACCGCCTTGATAGGACCTAGAACATATTTAAAAAGTCAAATTAGTGTTTTAACCTCGCAAATGAATCCTGTGCTGAACCGGTGGAACCGGACGCTCACCCTGTAGAGGATTCCACCGCAAAGCAGACTGGGTAATGATCTCCGAGGTCGTCCACGGTCGGCGTCCATCTGATGACGAACTCGTCGTGAGTGTTCCTGCTCTTGGAGACGTTGGTCGGGCCGCTGATGATGATGTTCTGCAGGCTGCATCACAACACCATCATCATTATCACGAGTCTCGCCTCCATCAGGTCTCACTAATTAATCTCCGCTTTACTCACACTGAATGCGTCGCCACCGCTTTGATTCTGATCTCCGTCTCTTTGTTGACCTCGGCCTGGATGTGCTCTCCGTTCTCAGGTGTTGGAGACACAAACCTGGGCAGGTAGACGCCCTCCTGGCAGGACGGGGCGTCCGGGTCCACTGGAGGGGAATACACATTAAAACGCTATTAAAAAGGTCAAAATACAGTGATTACCAGTGATCCTGTACAGTAGGGGTGTCCAACCAATCAGAGGCACGATTGGTTCCTTTGTTACTGCAAAGAGCCGCAGAACCACAAAGTAGCACAAAGTAGCCATCCATATATTTCCATATATTTCTGATAATGTACACCTCGTCGGGCATTACCCCTTACATATTTTATGTTATGAGGCATCAACAAGCAAAACCCTCCTTACCAAGTAACGAGAACTGCAGTGGTAGTTTGCTGAGGGGAGGACTGTTGACGTAAGGTGCACTTGAGGAAGGTGTGGGGGAGGTCGTAGTTGTGGGAGAGGTTGTAGTAGTCCACCACCAATGCCAAGGGGGTGTGGTCGTAGTTGTGGGTGGGTAAGTAGTCGTAGTTGTGGGAGAGGAGGGACTAGGCCACCACCAATGCCATGAGGTCGTAGTTGTGGGTGGGGTCGTAGTTGTGGGGGAGGTTGTAGTCGTAGTTGTGGGTGGGTAAGTAGTCGTAGTTGTGGGTGGGTAAGTAGTCGTAGTTGTGGGTGGGTAAGTAGTCGTAGTTGTGGGTGGGTAAGTAGTCGTAGTTGTGGGTGGGTAAGTAGTCGTAGTTGTGGGTGGGTAAGTAGTCGTAGTTGTGGGAGAGGATGTACTAGGCCACCACCAATGCCATGGGGGCGTGGTCGTAGTTGTGGGTGGGGCCGTAGAGCTGGATGTGGTCGTAGTTTCGGGGGAGGTTGTACTAGGCCACCATCCCCGATGCCATGAGGTCGTAGTTGTGGGCGGGGTCGTGGTTTCAGGGGAGGTGGCCGTTGGCCACCACCAATGCCAAGATCCTGTGGTCGGGGCCTGGGGTGGGGGTGTAGTCGACTGATAGTACCACCATGGTGACCATCTCTTTCTCCTGGAGAGCAGCGGATGCTTGTGCCTCCTTGAGCCGTCTGAGTAGGACAGATCGATGTGCCCTCGCGGGTAATCTTCCACCACCATCTCAAAGGCAAACACCCTTGGGTCAGCGGTGGCACCTCGGTAATGTAAGGTGCAAGAGTCCTGGAAAGGTCAAATTTAAGGCGTTAAATGAGACCAGGGATACGTCTGTTCATGTGTGACGCACTAGTTGGAGATCACGTTTAAACGAACCTGGTCGAGGTGGAAGCCTTGGGGTAGATTGCAATTAATACACTCTAAATATGGGATATTTCCATATCTGCACCGGACTCTGTCACCATCGGGGTCGTAGGACATCAGCTTGTAGGTTCGGGGGCAGTTCGCAGGAACTCTTTGGGTGGACATTAAGACAGTTAGAGGATGGTTTGTTCTTGATTAGAGTTCACATGTATCATACAAACAAAAAGAGATTTACCTCAAGAAGGGAAGAATGGCAATGTCTGGGGAACTGTTTGGTTTCCCAGTGTCGGATCTTACTCCCAAGTCCACCAGGGTATTCAGGCTCCACCAGCTAACGTAGTTTCGTGTTTGAATCCAGCAGCAGCTATATGCCCTGATAAGTGGAAGACAGACAACCTTCACTTTCAGCTCCAGAGAAGCAGTCAGTTTGTCGATGAGAGACGTGATGCTCTCCAAACTTTCTACAACACAACTTCACTCTTAAGGAATGCTCACTTCATCTGAAAGGGTGTGTTGGTGGAGACGGCCCTGGTCTCAACCGTCTCGGTCTCACACCACTCGCTGTTGTACGTGGTCACATTTGTGCTTCTGTCAATCGTGCTTTTCTGGCTTGAGCGGACGCCTCCACAGTTGCCGGTGTAGCAGGACCAGTAGTGGTTGTACTGGCAACCATCGTAGGTCGCCCTGTTGCGAAAGGCCACCTGTGGTCAGAGAGAACAACATAGGGCTGAATATCAGGATCAGTATCTATCTATCTATCTATCTATCTATCTATCTATCTATCTATCTATCTATCTATCTATCTATCTATCTATCTATCTATCTATCTATCTATCTATCTATCTATCTATCTATCTATCTATCTATCTATCTATCTATCTATCTATCTGATGAAGCATTCCAACAGCATGTGGCCCCTGCAGGGACAACGACGCCTTGCAGATTGCCCCAGCCTCATACCCCCGATTGACACATTGTCATGCAAGTTCCAGTTTCCTGAAACCCCTGCAGAGACGACACCTTGGAAGTTGCCTCAAACAGACTTGGAACACTAGAGCACCCCATGGGGTGATTTGGAACTTAGTGACAGTCATGCCAAATGCCCGATGGGGACATTTGGCCACAGATCACATCCAACTGTAAATTACTTTTAGTCTGTGACATTGTCACGCAAGTTCCGGCGTCTTGAATCCCTGCTGAGATGGCACCGTGGAAGTAGCTTTGACTTACAGCTCCTGCAGAGACGAGGACTCGATACCATATATGGACTTCCTGACTCAGGGGGTAGCCCCGAATTGGAAGATCACAGGCTTCTTGTATAAAAACCCTGTTGTAAAATCTCTCGGGGTCGGCATATCAACCAGACTCTGGTCTGTGTAGATCCGCTCACCGCCGGCTGAATAAAATCTCTATCTCTCTATCTATCTATATATCTATCTATCCATTTATCGATCGATCAACCGACTGACCGACCAACCGACCGGCATAGAATGTTAATATACTTTTAATTTTGCAGATAAACATTAAAGAGTTATTACACAACTCTCAATGTCTGTTATTGTCTTAGGAGCTTTAATCAGGACAAGTTTTAATTTGAAGTTGGACTGAACTCAGTTGTAGAAAAATTCATATTAAAAGGGGATTTTTCTTTTATATATATTTTGTCTGCATATATATTAATGGTTAATACCAATTTGGTAAAAACCTACGGCATATATATGCATTTTTAATATATAATATCTATCATATATATTTTAAAAGGGGATTTTCATTGAGAAAACTACATCGAAGTACTACTTAAGAAAAAGTCGCTCTAACCAACATTAAACACAGAGGTCAGTGTCTATCTAGTTCTATAGATAGATGGATGTCAGTAAAGTCTGACCTGGAAGGTTCCGTTGGCGTTGGTTCCCTTGTAGGTGAAGCTGACCGTCCCGCCGAAGTGGTGCGACGCCGACGCCGGCGCCGCCAGCGAGGCCAGCGAGGCCAGCAGGAGCAGCAGTCCTGTCGCCATGGTGATGCTCCAGGTTCAAACTGCCTCCTCATCCACCTGCAGCATCTTATATACCCACCTGAGAGGACAGGTCACACCTCCCGGTATGTGCAGCTCGGCCCAGAACAATAAAACAGCTGCAGAACTGGTTTCAGGGCAGAGGGAAATATTTGTCAGGTATCTTTTTTATGGACGATGAAACGTAACATTCCTGAGATTAATGAACAGTGCTACCAGAACAAAAGCTACGTCCCAGCTGATGCCTGTCACAATAAGGTTGAACTGGAGCGTTTAAGGGTAGGATAGGATAGGATTCCACTTTAATAATCCCCAAAGAGGAGAATACAACATAAAACAATCAACTATACACATTAACATGTCTCCACCTAGGGACAGCAGTGGATCAATACAACAAAAAAATTACCAGAAAATGACCCCCCAAAAAAAGGGAGATAAAAGAAAAAGAATACAAATCCATTTAAAAGTGCAATGTGCAAGACAAGTATAGCAGCAAATTAAACAGCTAAGAATATAGTTGCAATTAAAAGTGCACTGTACAAGAGAATATGGCAGCAAGTTATGACAGTCTAAAAGAGTGGCTGCAAGGGTCATCCTGGTCGTGTTTGTGTCACTAAAATGCAGTTTTGTTTCATTGCTGTGATCAACCAGGCGAAGTGAACATCCTTTGTTTTCTTTGGTTCAAAGTTTATTTCATCCAGTCATGTCAGTCTAATGGAATTCAAACATTCAACAACACACCTTTATTAGTTTAAGAACTGGAACACAACAATGGCTTTTTATTTAACCTTTGAGATACTTTACCTTTTCTTTCTGTTCTTTTTTGATGCGTGTGATTCTAAGATGTACCTTGTTAGAAACAGAAAATATATATTCTACATATTCTGAATGGATCTGTTTCTCAATCTCAGAAAAGCAAACGGCAGAAATAAAGTTCTTGTTTGGTTTATTTGTCCTGGGAGAGATCTGGAGGCCGACGCCTCGGAGAAAAGAGAAGCAAGTTGCTTGCTGGGAATTTCAGAAACATAAAAAATCAATAGAAAAATTCTTGTTTTCAACCTTCACTCGACGTTCATCACTAAGGCCTGATTTACTAAAGGTTTGCGTGCGTAAAAATGTGTGCAAACTTGACATCACCCGCAAACCAAAGTGCGAGCTGATCTACTAACAGCGTGCAAAGAGGACTGCGCCTCTCAAATGAGCAAAATAGCACACGCTGTTCATTTAGTACTTTTGCCCTGATGAATAATCAATATGGGGCGTACCCGCCAGAAATCACTAAATACTGGGAGGGGAAAATGCAAATATGTCCATTTACCACACGCAATGAGATTTACCAAGCCTGAAAGTTTTTGCGGGGATTGTGATTGCGTCTGTATTAAATACGTTCGAAAGGAAGGTGCTAATCTCCACATGCAAAAGAAGAAATATTTTATTTGAATGTTAATTCGAGTATTATTCAGCAAAAGGTTGCCACAGGAGGCATATTCATTTTTTTATTTGTGATAATAAATAAATCACGTGTTTTCATGGAGAAAAAAGTGTTTCTTATTGTGCGCCTATACTTGTTCTGCAGTTGTCATACCCCGGTGTTGTGCCGTATTCAGCACCCCTGCCGTGAAAAGCACCCCCTCGTCTGACAAAAATGATATTCTCATTCCGTGTCACGTTCTGTTTAGCGTCCAGTTTTGTGTTAATGATTCATGTTTAAATGCGCTCATGGATTCCACAATAGTCATACTTTCCCACAATCACAGTCACAGATAACAAAAATCGGGTAAATGGTTATTGATGTAATTAATTAATAGCCTGCTTACTGTGTTGTCTTCCATAATATTTGTAAATATATATAATATAAACTCCTAAGTATGTGTTTGTGTGAGTGTGTATATATAAATATATTGAAGTGTCAGTGTATTGTTTTTTTTCTTGGTCTACTTATCATTGAATATACGAGGGGGTGCTTTTCACGGCAGGGGTGCTGAATACGGCACAACAATTTGCCTCTTCCACTAATATCTCTAACTCCAACTCGTTAAATTTCATTTTGCGCTCCCAAACCGTAAGACACGCAACACCTCATTTAAATACTGCTGTTTGCACCTGTTATCAATTGCGCAAGCAATCTTAGTTGATCACCCGCAAAACACACAACAACAGCACGCGCAAACTTTTTCAGTGCACACGCAATTTAGTACTCTTTATTTAGGATCTTAGTAAATCGGGCCCTAAGTGTCACAACCAGAGAAGCAGCTGCAGTTCCTCCGAGACGAGGCTGCAGAAACTGGTCCTCTCCCCCTTTACTGGTTCACTGAGAGGGAACAAGTCTGGATCCTTCCATCATCCATCAATCATCCATAATCCAACACGTGTGGTGTCCCCCAGGCAGAGCCGTCTGGGAGATTTGCGAGGCCATGTGCGAAATGGCCGGGGGGAAATTTTTGACCCGAAAATTTTTGGGTTTTTCAGGTCGGATCGGGTGTCTATATGCGCAATTTTAACTCTCCAATTAGCAAAATACTGGATACCTTCCCCTGCCTCATCATCATCTCTTGCCTCAACGCGGGGCCCCACGGCTGCTGGAAACCCGGTCGGATCGGTGATTTTTGTAACAAATTTATCAAACAAGCCTTTCAGAGAGGCATTAAAGTCTTCCATTTTCTTTGGTTTTTTCTTTTTTCATCCCCTGATGGAAATTTCCTGATTCTGTCTTGTTCTCTCGACATTGTGTGACAGTTTGTTCCAACTCCACCGTCTGGATCAGAGCAGCTTGTGTCTGCGCTTGGTCTGACGCAGTTGAATTGAACAACAGACCATCATTGCACATATATTTATTGATATGCACAGACTAGTACAATTTAGGTCTGTAATGGAACGTGACTATTGATTATTTATTAGGTAAAAAACAAAAAAAAAGCAGAAAAAAAAGAAAAATTTAAGAGAAAAAACAAAAACGAAAAAAAAAAAAACGGTCCTTGGGGCGCGAGTATCTACTACTATAACAGCCTGCTCATCAGTACTGGACTACTGTAACAGCCTGCTCATCAGTATCAACTACTGTAACAGCCTGCTCATCAGTACTGGACTACTGTAACGGCCTGCTCATCAGTACTGGACTACTGTAACAGCCTGCTCATCAGTACTGGACTACTGTAACAGCCTGCTCATCAGTACTGGACTACTGTAACAGCCTGCTCATCAGTATCAACTACTGTAACAGCCTGCTCATCGGTACTGGACTACTGTAACAGCCTGCTCATCAGTACTGGACTACTGTAACGGCCTGCTCATCAGTACTGGACTACTGTAACAGCCTGCTCATCAGTATCAACTACTGTAACAGCCTGCTCATCGGTACTGGACTACTGTAACAGCCTGCTCATCAGTACTGGACTACTGTAACAGCCTGCTCATCAGTACTGGACTACTGTAACAGCCTGCTCATCAGTATCAACTACTTTAACAGCCTGCTCATCAGTATCAACTACTGTAACAGCCTGCTCATCAGTACTGGACTACTGTAACAGCCTGCTCATCAGTACTGGACTACTGTAACAGCCTGCTCATCAGTACTGGACTACTGTAACAGCCTGCTCATCAGTATCAACTACTGTAACAGCCTGCTCATCAGTACTGGACTACTGTAACAGCCTGCTCATCAGTACTGGACTACTGTAACAGCCTGCTCATCAGTACTGGACTACTGTAACAGCCTGCTCATCAGTACTGGACTACTGTAACAGCCTGCTCATCAGTACTGGACTACTGTAACAGCCTGCTCATCAGTATCAACTACTGTAACAGCCTGCTCATCAGTATCTACTACTGTAACAGCCTGCTCATCAGTACTGGACTACTGTAACAGCCTGCTCATCAGTATCTACTACTGTAACAGCCTGCTCATCAGTACTGGACTACTGTAACAGCCTGCTCATCAGTACTGGACTACTGTAACAGCCTGCTCATCAGTATCAACTACTGTAACAGCCTGCTCATCAGTATCAACTACTGTAACAGCCTGCTCATCAGTACTGGACTACTGTAACAGCCTGCTCATCAGTACTGGACTACTGTAACAGCCTGCTCATCAGTATCAACTACTGTAACAGCCTGCTCATCAGTATCAACTACTGTAACAGCCTGCTCATCAGTACTGGACTACTGTAACAGCCTGCTCATCAGTACTGGACTACTGTAACAGCCTGCTCATCAGTACTGGACTACTGTAACAGCCTGCTCATCAGTATCAACTACTGTAACAGCCTGCTCATCAGTATCTACTACTGTAACGGCCTGCTCATCAGTATCAACTACTGTAACAGCCTGCTCATCAGTACTGGACTACTGTAACTGCCTGCTCATCAGTATCAACTACTGTAACAGCCTGCTCATCAGTATCAACTACTGTAACAGCCTGCTCATCAGTACTGGACTACTGTAACCGCCTGCTCATCAGTACTGGACTACTGTAACCGCCTGCTCATCAGTATCAACTACTGTAACAGCCTGCTCATCAGTATCAACTACTGTAACAGCCTGCTCATCAGTACTGGACTACTGTAACAGCCTGCTCATCAGTATCAACTACTGTAACAGCCTGCTCATCAGTACTGGACTACTGTAACAGCCTGCTCATCAGTATCAACTACTGTAATACTACTACTACTCGTAGTTCCTAGAGTATCTAAATGTAGATTTGGAGGGCGGGCGTTCTGCTATCAGGCACCATTACTATGGAACCAACTTCCAATCTGGGTTAAGGAGGCTGACACCACCTCCACCTTTAAAACTAAACTTAAAACCTTTCTGTTTAGTAAAGCCTATAGTTAGTGTTTAGTAAACCTCTAGCTGGTGTTGGTAAATCTCTAGGTAGTGTAAACTCTAGTGTGTTAGAGTCGCTCCTGTAGTTTCTTGTGCCGGCCCCCCCTTCTCCTCCCTTTTCTCTCTTTTGTACATGGTGCAGCATCCTCTGCCGGTGGTGAAGAGCATCTCTGAATGCACAACACCGGATCCTGCAGCGTGGGAGTGAGAGGGGCAGGGTAACGGCCCGGTCAGGGTAACGGCCTGGTCAGGGTAACGGCCCGGTCAGGGTAACGGCCCGGTCAGGGTAACGGCCCGGTCAGGGTAACGGCCCGGTCAGGCGGGGGAGAGGTTTGTCCGTCAAGACTCCTCTCCCTGGCCCTGCCCCTTCTCAACCTTTCCCTGACCCTGAACCCAACCTGGGACTTGATGATTGGGCCAGAGCTTCGGGAGCTACGTGCTGGCCTGTGGTCCCCACCCCTGGTCATCCCGTTGCTGCTTCCACCTGCCTGATGTGCTGTTGCCGTCCCCGACCCCCCAGTCTGGCCTTCGGCAGGAGGGTCCCCCCTTATGATCCTGGTCCTGGTCCAGGTTTCTTCCTCCTAAAGGTGAGTTTGTACCTGCCATTGTTTATGTAATAATTGCTCAGGGGTTTATGTTCATGTTCTGGATCTCTGGAAAGCGTCTAGAGACAACTTTTGTTGTATTAGACGCTATATAAATAAAATTGAAATGAATTGAATTGAATTGTAACAGCCTGCTCATCGGTATCGACTACAAATACATTATTACAAAAGTAATCTGTAACAATTCGTACAGTGAATTAAACCAATTTGCCAACAGACAGGTTAACAGCTGTATGGTGGCGAGGTCGTTAAAAACCTTTATTTATCTGGTTTAATATCAGAAGGCCTAGATCTGAAGCTGCAGCTCCCGGTGGTAAAACAAGATTTTCCACTTCTTCATTCATCTGTCACGGTTCAGGTCGTTAACAGATAAGATAACGATCTCATCGAATCTCTCCATCAACTTTCGGTTTTTCTTTCTTTGTTGCTCAGCGGGGCAGAACTTCATCAAAGTTACAATCTTGAGAGCTGCAGTGATTCTAGTTCATGTTGCAATAAAAACACAGTATCAAACTTTACATGGGAGTTTAGTAGCAAACGAGAGGACGAAGAGCTGAATATATTTCTACATGTATGATAGACTGGGCATGTTAGGAGGGGAGGAAGAAAGTCTTATTATTTATTATTCTATTTATTTATTTATGTAATTATTAAGTATCCCCGTTAGCTGGTGCCGTAGCAGACAGCTAATCTTCCTGCGGCTGCGACACATCCAGTACAATCACAGTTAAAACGCACACAAAACATAAAAGCCAAAACTATACAGACAATAGATAATAGATAAAAGACAAACTTTTTTATTTTGTTTTGGTCATTTACATTTTAAGATGTTTGCATATGCACACTGTATATGTATACACACTGGTATAAATATATATATATATATATATATATATATATATATATATATATATATATATATATATATATATAATATATATGTACACATTTCCTTTTTTTTTTTTTTTTCTTTTTGACCAAAAAGGTACAGGCTGAAGCCTCATGGCTTATTTTGCCTCTCCTTTCCAACAAAAGGCAGACTTCAGAAACAAAAAGATACTAATAAGAAGAAAATGAAACGAACGAACAAAACAATGAAAATGAACAAAGAAAATGAACAAAGAAGAGAAGAAAATACATGTGGTCACTCACGATTGAGGACAGCTGCAGGAGGAAAGACAGTTTAATATGAAGATAATTTATATTATTGTTTCTATATTTATCTATTATTTTAGATTTGTAATTTTTTTTAAATTTGTAAATTGAGCTACTTTTTTTTAGTTCCTCATCCAGGCGGTTCCACAGTTTCACCTTCCACACTGATACACGTTGACATTTTTTTTGTTCTTGGCCATTTCTGCTCAAAGATGCCATAGCCCCTTAGGTTGTACCTGCTTTCCCTCACCAGTTAGTTAGTTAGTTAGTTAGTTAGTTAGTATTTACCTTGAACAACTCCAGGACACAGCGTGGGAGCATCAGGTTGTGCCTCGTACATTGTTATTGCTGTCTTGAATTTGATTAAATCATATAATTTTATGGTGTTTGACCGGATGAAAAGTGGATTTGTTGGTGCGTAGTATTTAGCATGGTTGACAATTCTGATTGCTTTTTTTTGGAGTAGAAATATTGGATTTATATTTGTTTGATAGTTGTTAATATAATAATATTATAACATATAATACAATGATATCACCATACTATAATATATAGCAATATAATAATACTATAATATGACATCCCATGAGATCTCATAACATAATATAATAATACACTATAAAACAATATATGATGATAATGCATTAATTATAATCCATGGATTTCCTGTAAATCCAGCGGAGATTCTGAGGTGGATCATTCCAGAGACTTTGACCTGGAGATAAAAGAACGTTGTAAAACATTTGTTTTTGACGTTACTGGACGCTCTAGTTACGATCATGAATAGTTTTAGTAAAAACAACTTGTTCAAACAAAACAACTCTTTTGATTCAGAGGTTTTGTTTATCAGGACATGAGGACACAAAGGTTCATTTGGTTTTTACCAGTTCCTATCGTGAGATACGTACGACTATACGACATGTTACTGTGTTTATTTGACATGTTACTGTGTTTATTTGACACGTTACTGTGTTTATTTGACATGTTACTGTGTTTATTTGACATGTTACTGTGTTTATTTGACACGTTACTGTGTTTATTTTACATGTTACTGTGTTTATTTGACACGTTACTGTGTTTATTTGACACGTTACTGTGTTTATTTGACACGTTACTGTGTTTATTTGACACGTTTCTGTGTTTATTTGACACGTTACTGTGTTTATTTGACATGTTACTGTGTTTATTTGACATGTTACTGTGTTTATTTGACATTTTACTGTGTTTATTTGACATGTTACTGTGTTTATTTGACATGTTACTGTGTTTATTTGACATGTTACTGTGTTTATTTGACATGTTACTGTGTTTATTTGACATGTTACTGTGTCATGGTTCATTTGACAAAGAAGCTAAAACTGACCTGGAGCATTTAGATCAGGGATCACCAACTATATTAGTCAGAGGCCATCATTTTACCGGACAGTCACCCTCAAATAAAAATTAAATAAAAATCACATTTTGGCATAACAATATTATTTATTGTTTATATATTTTTTCCAATTTCATTAAAAAACTGAAGGCATTTTTATCCTTTATGAGTCAAATCACCTAAACCTCAGTCGTCCACCAGGAGTGATGGATATTTACCCTCAACTCAATTAAACCAACTTTATTTATAGAGCACTTGAAAAGCCAACACCACGGAAGTGACAGGAAAAGCTTTTTAAGGTAAAACGTCTCTCAAAGGCCATGAAACCAAACGTTGACGAGGAAAACAGATCCTGCTTTTTTTGTCCTGAGAAGTTTACTAGTTTGAAGCTTGTTGTTGAGATTTTGAGATAAAAACCAAATGTTAAGTAAGGGCATGAGGGTACGGTTATGTTTAAAATAAAAAGAACTGTGTGAAACAATAAATGTGAGGCCAAACAGTGTCAGTCTGTCCTCATTTCTTCATTTGTATAGAGTCATACATGGTGGGGATTTCTGATAGTTAAAAGTCTCCGTTGTTCGAGGAAAATGTACAAATATCGAGTATCGAGGAATGTCCAACCTTGAATAATTGATTAATGATCAATAACAAATAAACAATGTGCACTATTCTGAAATAGCCTCTGATATTATACAGCTTCCTGCTGTTGCAATAGTCTCATCTCTTCCTGTATAGATGTCAGTTACCAATATCAATAATATCAATAAAATATCCGATATCAAGCACTAAACTCGTAAAGGTTTCCTTCCAGTACCTGCACTTAGTTCCAGATAAGGAACTATTGTAGTTCTTTATTTACAGAGACCCGCCCGATCAGAGCCAGATAATCAGGTGTAATCAGGTGTTATCAGGTGTAATCAGGTGTAATCAGGTATTCAGGCTTTTCTCAGGTGTCAGAGAGGCAGAACCAGAGCTTAATCCTGCCGGTCTGCAGGTACGAGAGGCATGAACTTCCTGGTGGCTCTTAATCCTGCCGGCCTGCACGAGGCGTGAACTTCCTGGTAGATTGAGAGGATAAACTCTTCATCACCTGCAGGCGTGACGTACACTGCTGTGACTTCAGGCTCTGCAAACGCACAAGCTTTCAGACAATCAAAACAAATAAAGAGCACAATCTGTAATTAAAGCTGCAAGCAGCGATGAATTCGTGTAATTTCCACCAATAAAGACAAAGGACTCAAAACGGAGTCCGATGACACCACCACGACTCTTTATATCAAACCATTCAAAAGTTATGGCAGAAAGTAGGAACTATCAAATATGGACCAATCAGATGAAGGGGGGGGGGGTGCGCTTTTTGGCGTCTAGCGTCGCCACGGTAACGCTTTTGAAAGAGAAAAGTAATGCGTATCGTCGCAGGATAGAGACGCACATTTTGATGTATAACACACCTGGGTGCACGTTACGGTTCGGGCCGTATTAATGGTCGAAGGAATGGCATAAATTGCGCCAAAATTACACATTTAATTAAAAATGGCCGACTTCCTGTTCAGTTTCGACCATGGCGCCAAGATACTTTTCTTTAAGTTTTGCCATGATACAGGTGTGTAGCGATTTTTTTCTGCATGTACGTCAAACCGTATTGTGGGGCTTGAGGCACAAAGTTTTCTAGGGGGCGCTGTTGAGCCGTTAGGCCACGCCCATTAATGCAAACCATTAAATATCAGCCGACGGATAGATGGGGGGGGGGCACTGAACAACAGGACAACTTATACATTCAGACCCTTTTACTATAGAAATGTTACAATTGTCAGAAACTGCTTTAACTGGTTTCTTTCACCAGAAAACGTCAAAAAAAGTCCAGAAAAAAGTTTTTCTGGTCTGACGCCCTTTTCCCACTCGATAGGACGTACAGTAGCTACAGCTCAGTTTGCAAAAGCTCTGTACCACTACCAAAGGTTTTATAACACTTTTAAACACCTGGTATGTCCAAATTCTGGGAGATTTCTCTCCACTTTTGTCCCTTTTTATTGAGGTCATCCATCATCCATTCATGTTAGGGTTTGGCACACCCTTCCTTCTCCAGAGGGCACCAAAGCCTGGTCAGGCTTGGCCAGAGCAGCTGATTCCAATCACCGTCCCCACACCTGACACCACTCAGCCTCGTCACCCAGCCTGCTCTTAAACCTTCCTCCCACAAGCTGCTGTGATGATTCTCCAGCTCAGAGCCCCGTACTCTGCCTGTTTTCCTGGTCTTCCCTAGTTTCCCGTTCGTGGATCTTCCCTTCCTGGGTCCTTTGGATTACTTTTTCCAGCCGTGAGTTTCCCTCCAGTCTGCGCTTTAAGTTGGACTTTCCAGCCACGTTTTTTCGGTCTGTGATTTTGTGTTTGTCTTCCTTCCCTCCTGTGGAGCGCCTTTTGTTAATAAACTTTGTTTTACATGAACCTTGCTCGTGTTGTCCTGCATTTGGGTCCACCCTCCTTCCCTCGAGCCTAACCATCCATCCATCCATCCATCCATCCATCCATCCATCCATCATCCATCACTCATCATCCATCCATCCATCCATCATCCATCATCCATCATCCATCCATCCATCCATCATCCATCACCCATCATCCATCCATCCATCCATCATCCATCATCCATCCATCCATCCATCATCCATCATCCATCCATCATCCATCCATCATCCATCCATCATCCATCCATCCATCCATCCATCCATCCATCCATCCATCCATCATCCATCACCCATCATCCATCCATCCATCCATCCATCATCCATCACCCATCATCCATCCATCATCCATCCATCCATCATCCATCATCTATCCATCCATCCATCCATCCATCATCCATCCATCCATCATCCATCATCTATCCATCCATCCATCATCCATCATCCATCATCCATCATCCATCCATCCATCCATCCATCCATCCATCCATCCATCCATCCATCCATCCATCCATCATCCATCATCCATCCATCCATCCATCATCCATCCATCATCCATCCATCCATCCATCATCCATCATCCATCATCCATCCATCCATCCATCCATCCATCATCCATCATCCATCATCCATCCATCCATCCATCCATCCATCCATCATCCATCACCCATCATCCATCATCCATCCATCATCCATCCATCCATCATCCATCCATCCATCAGAGGTAAAACTTCATCCCTTCATTCAGGTGAGAGTTGAGAAGTATTTGTCCCGTAGTTGTTTGTGTAATAAAGACGTAATCAAATGAAAACCTGAACCTTTTCTATTTATGTTTCTGAAACGTTTCCTGCTCATCTGAACCTGTAATTACTGATTTAACTAAAGGTTGACTCCCTTTACTGCGTTCTGATTGGCTCTTGTTTCTGCTGCTGACATGAAAGCAGCTGATTTACCGTAAACCTGCTCAAGAAGAAAAGGAGCAACTCAGCGTTTACTGTCAGACGGCTTTTCACTGAACAAGCTGTTTATTCAGAGGAAACCTGAGGTCACATGTTCAGCTGGTTAAGAACAAAAACAGGTTTGAGTTTCAGCTTTATGAGGTTTTCATTCCTGCAGATTCACCTGCTGAAGGATGAACTAATCCGGCTGGAATTGCTTTTACTTTTACTCCTACACTCCAGCCAGAATAGCCACAGTTACAGGATGTTTTTTAATTCTGAATTAATTATTCCGTTTTCTGGTCTGAGGGACAAACTGGCAGCGTTAGATAAAGGGAAACGTTTGTCTCTAGTTAACATTAGTTTCTGCTCATGTTGTAGCATCAGCAGCTGGAATAACCACTGGATCATCTTTTCTCTGATCAAAACTCCTTCCTGTCCGATCCGGGTTTGTAGTTCTTCCGGATCGCCGATCCGGACCGATCCGGCTCAGTTTCACCCCTGGTTAGGAGTAAAAGTTTGGGATCCCCAAAACCTCTGCAGAATGATGTCACTCCTGAATCCACTGACAGGAAATGAAGCTTTAGTTATTCAGGTTAGAATCGCTGGAGAGTTGCTGGTTTCAATTCAATTCAATTCACTTTTATTTATATAGCGTCTAATACAACAGATGTCTCTAGACGCTTTCCAGAGATCCAGAACATAAACATAAATATAAATTTAAATATAATCCCCTGAGCAATTATTACATAAACAATGGAGGTAAAAACTCCCCTAGTGGGAGAAAAACCTTAAGCCAAACAGTGGCAAGAAAAACTCCCCTTTAGGAGGAAGAAACCTGGACCTGGACCAGGACCTGGACCGCACAGCAGGCAGAAACGATGGACAGAAACGATAGCTATGAGATATTTATAATAAATAAAAATGGAAATGGAGAAGAGAGGAAGGGAAAAGGAGAGGAGAAGAAGGGTGAGAGGCACCGCCCAGCGGATCATGTCGGTCCCCCCTGCAGCATAGGCCTATAGCAGCATATCTACCACCAAGCTATATTTGAGACTAACTATTATAGTCTTGTTCTATAGCAGCATATCTACCACCAAGCTATATTTGAGACTAACTATTATAGTCTTGTTCTATAGCAGCATATCTACCACCAAGCTATATTTGAGACTAACTATTATAGTCTTGTTCTATAGCAGCATATCTACCACCAAGCTATATTTGAGACTAACTATTATAGTCTTGTTCTATAGCTGCATATCTACCACCAAGCTATATTTGAGACTATTATAGTCTGGTTCTATAGCAGCATATCTACCCCACCCATTGGAGAGTTTATTGTTCTCTACAGTCAGAGTTTAGTGTCTAGTTTTGTTTACAGCCATTTGTTTGTCACTCGTTTGTCCGAAGTCTCCGTTGAATAAATAAAAGCCTTCTGTTATCTAATATCCATCTAACATCTATCTAACATCTATCTAATATCTATCTAATATCTATCTAATATCTAATATCCATCTAACATCTATCTAACATCTATCTAATATCTAATATCCATCTAACATCTATCTAACATCTATCTAATATCTATCTAATATCTATCTAATATCCATCTAACATCTATCTAATATCTATCTAATATCTAATATCCATCTAACATCTATCTAATATCTAATATATAATATCTATCTAACATCTAATATCTAATATCTAATATCTATCTAACACATAATATCTAATATCTAATATCTATCTAACACATAATATCTATCTAATATCTAATATCTATCTAATATCTAATATCTATCTAACATCTAATAACTAATATCTAATATCTATCTAATATCTATCTAATATCTATCTAATATATATCTAATATCTATCTAATATCTATCTAATATCTATCTAATATCTATCTAATATATATCTAATATCTATCTAATATCTATCTAATATCTATCTAATATCTATCTAATATCTAATATCTATCTAATGTCTAATATCTATCTAATATCTAATATCTATCTAATATCTATCTAATATCTATCTAATATCTAATATCTATCTAATATCTAATATCTATCTAATATCTAATATCTAACATCTATCTAATATAATATAATATCTAACATCTGGATGTGAATCCTGTTTGAGTCTCGGCTGAACCTGGTCTGACCACCAGGGGGCGCCCAAGAGTAAAAAATAAAATTACATTATTGTTTTATGTGTGAGTGTTGATTCATACATTATCAAAGGTTTGTTATTGTACAAAAACACAGTAATTCATATTATTACATAAACAATTTTATGTTAAAAAATAAAGTAGATAAGGTGTTTACAGTAAATGGTTTATAAATCTATGTGATTATTGTGTTTCTTTTAGTCGCCTACACTGTAGACGACACTCAGTATCACTTAGTACTTTATCACTTTAAATATTAGTGTAAATCAACCCCAGGCTGCTCTTGTAGCTGAATTTACTCCATTTCAGATTAAAAACCATAGATGGTAAAAACCTGCCAGGCTGAAACAACACTGACCTTTGACCTTTGACCTGATGATGAAACAACACTGACCTTTGACCTTTGACCTGCTGATGAAACAACACTGACCTTTGACCTGGTGATGAAACAACACTGACCTTTGACCTTTGACCTGCTGATGAAACAACACTGACCTTTGACCTTTGACCTGCTGATGAAACAATACTGACCTTTGACCTTTGACCTGCTGATGAAACAACACTGACCTTTGACCTTTGACTTGGTGATGAAACAACACTGCTTTTTTTTTTTTATCTTTATTGAAAATATATTCATATACAAACAACAAGGCATCACATTTTTTTTTCAACATGTATCAGGGAAAAGGTGCATAAAGAGAGAACAGTGGGAAGGTGGCTCAGTTGGTAGAGCGTTCGCCCATGAACCAGAAGGTCAGTGGTTCGAACCCTAGTTCCTCCTGTGTCCACCAAAGTGTCCTTGGGCAAGACACTGAATCCCCCGGTTGCTCCCGGTTGTCAGGCCAGCGCCGTTGTCTATGGCAGCTCCGCCGACAACCGGTGTGTGAATGTGTGAGTGTGTGGGTGAATGTTTGCAGTGTAAAGCGCTTTGGGGCTGTAGGAGTACAGCTGGAAAGCGCTATATAAGTGTAAGCCATTTACCATTTACCATAACAGAAGGAAAATAAATGATATAAAAAAAGGAAAATAACTTAAGGGGCTAGGGCTTATCCAATAAATTATATTCTTCAATTGTGTTCAAAAGTTGCAATTCTTTTTGTCATGAGTTTAAGGTCTTTAAAAAAATTGAGGAATTCGTTGTGGAATACACAAAAACGAGGTTTCACCTTCATATACTTAGATTTGTGGATGTGGAATTTACCTAGAATTATAATATTATTGAAAAGGAAATCATCGATGTTATTGTCCATTGAAAGTCCAAAAATAATAGTTTCACGTGAGAAATCCTGCAGGTCAAAAACCTTTGGGTGAAGCCAGTCATGTACATCCTGCCAAAGGGTTTTAGAATACATACAATCAAAAAATAAATGATCAGTAGTTGAAAACTACTGAAACAACACTGCTGCAACTGTGACCTTTGACCTGATGATCCATTAAGTTAAAACTAAGGTATCAAAGAATATTTTTGTTTTGAACAAAGTGAAACATGTTTTAGATTATAAGACAATGCAAATTTTGTATTGCTCACTTATTTTGCCTTTTTTTAGTTTTAGAAGTTTGGGGGAATACATACACAACAAATATCAAGCCTTGGTTTATTTTACAGAACAGAGCAGTACGGATCAGAACACACCAATAAACTCTTTATCAATGCAGGATTAATTCAACTTAAAGATATTGTTGAGTTACAGACTTTATTAGTTATGTTCAAGGCCAAAGGCAGAATATTGCCTGAAAATATAAGTTTTTTTGTGTTTAGTTCAGAAAATAAGGAGCATAGGAGGAAATTTGATTTTAAACATCCGTTTGCACAAACTACTTTAAAACAAATGTGTATTTCAGTATGTGGTGTAAAATTATGGAACTCCTTAACAATTGATTTAAAGGATTGTAAAAATATTCACCAGTTCAAGAAATTGTATAAAAACAACATAATCAGACAATATGAATTTAACGGGTAAAATATCTTTTGTTGTTTTTTGTTTTTGGTGTTGGTGAGTTAGTGTTTATGTTTTCTTATTTTTTTGTTTTGTTTAGTTTTTTTCATTATTCTTTTGGTATTAAATAAGTAGTGACTGTTGAACAGACGGACAAACATCTTCATATGTGTTTATTTTTTTGAGAAAGGGCTTGTAATATAAGGTTTTCTACTTCTTGCCTCTTTTCCATCATGGAATTGAACATGAATGTGAACTATTTCCATGATACGGAATAAATAAATACATTGAATTGAATAAATTGAATTGAATTGAATGATGACACAACACTGCTGCAACTGTGACCTTTGACCTTTGACCTACTGCTTCTCTGTGTGGCCAGTAGCTGCTGCTTTCTGCAGGTTTGTTAATCTGTTGTCTCTTCCATGGTCTTAATCCCTGAGGATTACAATCTAACTACAACTAAAAGTTATTACATCTAGTTTTACAAGTGTATTTGTAACGACAGGGAAGAACATGAAATAAGTTTATAGAGGGTGTGTGAAGGATCAATAATCAGGATTATTGGCAGTAATAGAATGATCAATAATCAGGATTATTGATTATTACCATGGAGGCTTGAGCCGGAACCTGGTCTGAGTGAAAAATAAATAAAAATAAATGAATAAATAAAAATCTGGTAAAAACAAACAAAAAATAGAAACAAAACCCAAGTAAAAAAATAAATAAATAAATAAAAATCTGGTAAAAACAAACAAAAAACAGAAACAAAACCCTAGTAAAAAATAAATAAATAAAAATCTGGTCAAAACAAACAAAAAATAGAAACAAAACCCAGGTAAAAACATCTGAACCAGGAACCAGGTCTTATTCTCCTCTCTGAGCTTCAGCTTAAAGGGATTGTGACATGAAAAACACATTTTTCTTGATTTTTTGTGTTTTGTTGGGTGTCTTGACATCAATTACACCCAAAAAACAACGAACTTTTAACATTCAGTGTATTGTGTGCTTTCTGGGAATTTCCGCATAATTATGCAAAAACGGCGCATCTGGTTTGATGGCGGACCTATACGTATAGGTCCGCTAAATCCACCCAGCTCCCTGCCTCCTCTCCTCTCCAGCGCACCATAAAGGCTGATTTATGGTTCCGTGTTACACCGACGCAGAGCCTACGGCGTAGGGTTACGCGGCGACGCGCACCGTACGCTGAACCCTACGGCGTAGGCTCTGCGTCGATTTAACGCGGAACCATAAATCAGGCTTAACACGGAGCTGTTTACAGCCTCTTTTGTTCTAATCACCGGAGGAAAACTGCTAAGAAGACCCGCGGCCACTGACTGGACTTAAGATAAGGGGACACTGCTGCTTGCATGCCTTTATTTTTATGATTGTTTTCGGTGGACTGCTTCGCCCTGCTGCTTTTCCGTGCATGCTTCGCCTGTCGCTCCCGGCTTAACTCTCCGACGCCGCTGTTAGCGTATTGCTTGCGGGGAATAAAAGGCAATTATGTCGGTGACGGAAGGAATTCATGCATCATCTGCATCAATCTGATGCTCCGGGTGAGGAAGAAGAAGGAGGTGAAGAATGCAAACACTAATCCTAGATGGAGATAAGACACAACCATCAACCTGATGTGGTGGAAACGTACAAAGGGCAAATGTTGAACAATAAAAACACATCGGGTCACGTCCGACGCTCATGCAGACATGTTTCATGAGGCTTTTGCACAAAAGAGAATAGAATCTGTGAAAGTTGTATAAAAGCAGCGCTGCAGGCGTCGGTGTTTCCACCGATCACTGTTTTTTAAACAAGTGTAACTAAACTCTCTAGTGTAAGTGTAACTCTAGTTTACAGAAAACTCCAATGGCACTTTTGCACTAGGACTTACTCAGCCCGACTCGGCTCGTAACGCCTCTACCCGCCTCTACCCGTGTGTTTTTCCACAGCCAGGGGAGAAGTGGGCAGGTTGGGGTGAAGCTGCTGTGACGTACTCGATTGCGCAACTGCTTTGTTCATGTCGCGCTGATCAGAAATCAGCTGGAGCCGCGAGCGGCTGAGAAAAAAACAGCCCGTCTACATCCCTTTTTTAATTCTCTCGTCAGTCACCAGGTTTATGAACATCTGCACCTCAGAGTTGGATCATCAAACAGACGTTTGTGCTTTATAATAAAATCGCCGTGAGCCACGGGTCGCTCTCGCGCTGACTCCCGCTTCCTGATTCAAACGTCTGCCGGCCCCGCCCCCCGACCAATCAGTGGCGCGGAGGGTGATGACGTCAGAAATAGTCCCGGCTCAGCCCGCAAAGAACCTGGCCAGTTACAGAAATAGTATCGGCTTGGAGCGGCTCTACCCGTCTCAGCCCCTATTGCAAACGTGCAAGACAGGGCTGTACCGAGCCGAGCCGGGCTAAGGCGGTACCAATGCAAAAGCGCCACAAATGTCTCCCGCCGAAAACACCAAAGGTCAAATCTCAGCTTCTCTTAGTCCTAGATTGTTGTATATTGTCACTTTATCCACTTTTTTGGTGCTAGGAATTCAATTCTGAGATAAATTTACTATTCCAAGGTCATGTTGAAGGTGAAATTTGATTTTCAAGGTCATTTTTTACACAGAAAACTCCATATCTCTAGAAATAAGTCACATAGAAAGATTATAGAGGATATAGATCCATATTTTCACCCGTAAGGAATGCCGTTTTCTGTTTATTGGGCAGGTCACTATCACTGTAGTGTCAATAATCTCATTGGGTGAGAACAGTGGCTTCATTCACTCATTCATTAATTAATTCATTCAGGCTTGAGATGAACAGAACCTCAGAACTAAGTCACCGTGAAACAATAGGATTTTATTAAAATAACACACATTTAGAATTTTCTGCAAACCGACCACTAGGGGGCCGTTTTCCCAATTTGTTTGCGGTGGTTTTTGAAACCCTTGTGTCCATAACTAACATGCCAAATATCAAAAACTTGTAACAGTTTTGAATTGGAGTTGAATTGGATCAATAAACACAAAACAAATGAACGAATACATTTTAGTGTTTTATTGAGTCATTAAGTCACACACAGAATCATATACTGTAACAAAGCACCTTCCAATAATCATGTCTACCTCATTCTGCGGCACCTTTCACTTTTTAAACATTGTATAGATGTTAATAAGAGCTGTCGTTTGCCCAGGGGCGGAGCAGGGGTCCCAGCCTAGGGGGGGCAAGGCATTCTAGATGGGCCCTTGTGGCCTAAACATCCCGTTAAAACATAATCGCTAAAAAAATGCCACAGATCAGCGTCTCTGACACACAACCACAGCAGCAGCAACACAGGTCAGAACCTTCACATGAGGTTTCAGCAACAGGGTCATTATGTCATTATGTCAAACCTAATTATAAACCTAATGCAGACTTTAAGATATAAGTATCAAACTGGAGATAAAAATCAAATGACATCCAGTGATGTCTATGGAAGCCCATTTCCGCCAGTAAGAGAAAAAAATAAGATGAAATCTTAGCCTTAAAAATAAAAATATCCCCACGGTAAGTCATAATTATGACATAAAAAGTAATAATTTCAACTTTTTATCTCATAATTTTGACTTTCTATCTCATAATTTTGACTTTCTATATCATAATTTCGACTTTCTATCTCATAATTATGACTTATCGTTGGGATCTTTTTATTTTTAAGGCTAAGTTTTCATCTTAGCCATAGATAGCCATAAATGTTATATTAATCTGCAAGGAAAGTATTCATGACATAATTATTTAAAGCTGCGAAGGTCTTCATTTAAACTGATATAACTTCATATATTAATGAAGATTAAAGTCCAATGAGAGGCAGATTTATGTATGATTTAATGTATGATATATGTATTTATTATGCCACTTGATTCCCGATTATGGGAATGATTGGTTTAAACACGCAGGTATAACTACAGAAACCCTCAGAATCCTGACAGCAGGTATTTCCGCTAGTCTTCGCTGGAAGGCAGCGGCTGGTATCGAACTTTCGACATCCGGGCCTTGAACACGATGACGCCGCAGATCATCGCCACGGCGGCGAGCAGACACCCAGCCACGAGGACCAGGTTCATGTTGAGACCTGGAGACAGATCAGGTCAGTATTGATCAGGTCAGTATTGATCTGGAGACAGATCAGGTCAGTGTCTACGTTTGAACAATGAAGCAACGTTCAGCATCAACCAACTTAAAAACAATTAAAGCTGCTAGCAGTGATGAACAGGCCCTCGCACGTGCAATTTTCATCAATAAAAGTCAAAGACTCAAAACCGAGTCCGATGACACCACCATGACTGTTTATGTCAAACCATTCAAAAGTTATGGCAGAGAATAGGGACTATCAAATATGGACCAATCAGAAGAAGGGGTGGGGCTAATTTGCACCAATTAAGGTGAAGGAGTCAAAACCGAGTCCGATGACACCAC
This sequence comes from Cololabis saira, assembly GCF_033807715.1. Classification (NCBI taxonomy): domain Eukaryota; kingdom Metazoa; phylum Chordata; class Actinopteri; order Beloniformes; family Belonidae; genus Cololabis; species Cololabis saira. Next base: position 55,312,071 of record NC_084588.1, read on the forward strand.
CCACGACTCTCTATGTCAAACCATTCAAAAGTTATGGCAGAAAATAGGATCTATCAAATATCGACCAATCAGCTACTAGTATCACTTACTGTTTAACGTTGAAGTTTGACGCGGCGCCACGGCCACGCCATTTCACCAAAACTCACGATTTTGATAACTTTTCATTGTTAACGTCTTTTGTGTCTCCTGAGCGAGTTTTATGTCGAACGGATGATCCTGCTAGGAGGAGTTCGTTAATGTACGACACGTGAAAATGGCATAAATGCAAAATGACACGATTAATTAGAAATGGCCGACTTCCTGTTGGGTTTTGGCCATGGCGCCAAGAGACTTTTCTTTAAGTTCCGACATGATACAGGTGTGTAGCGATTTTCGTGCATGTACGTCAAACCGTATCGTGGGGCTTGAGGCACAAAGTATTCTAGGGGGCGCTGTTGAGCCGTTAGGCCACGCCCATTAATGCAAACCCTTAAATATCAAATTTTTTGCATCAAAATGAGCATAGTTGAATATCTAAAAAAACGTAATAACTAGCATGATGAGACTAAAATATGTTGTAGTACAACACCTCCCGGGTCTTTCAATGTTGTAATGATGTCTGTACGATAAACCGTTGCCTAGCAACAAGCGTCCCAAATAAAATGGAATTTAGTTTTAAATTGAAAGTTAAATATCACAAAAACCGTAATAAGTAGCATAATGAGGTTTTACGGCCTTTTTAGTGCCAAGTCCGAGTGTTTGTAAATTTGAACCATGTCTCTACCATAAAGTTCGGCAGAGCAATAAGCGTCCAAATTTTTGCCTTTTTTTGGGCTTTTTGGCATCTAGCGTTGCCACGGTAACACTTTTGACTGAGAAAAGTAATGCCCATCGAGGAAAGATGGAGACGTATCCAACGATGTCTGACATGCATGGGTGCACATTGCGGTTCGGGCCGCATTAACGGACGAAAAAAGCGTTGCCTTAATAATAACTAGACAATTTCCTCGCAGAAATTTCGAGAGTGCCACCGCGGGCTGCTGCACATTTGTGTACATTTTACAAGCAATAAAGGTGAATGACTCAATACCGAGTCCAATGACACCACCCATGACTCTCTATGTCAAACCATTCAAAAGTTATTGGACTATAACATATCAGCCAATGAGAAGAAGGGGCGGGGCTAATTTGTACCAATGAAGGTCAAGGACTCGATACTGAGTCCTATGACACCACCCATGACTGTATGTCAAATCATTCAAAAGATATTGGACTATAACATATCGGCCAATCAGAAGAAGGGGCGGAGCTAATTTGCACCAATGAAGGTCAAGTACTCATAACCGAGTCAGGCAGGAATTCGCGTGGGTGTTAGCCCCCCCGTTTGAATTTTGTGCATACCCCGCCTGTCAAAGTCACATTTTATGAATCCCAACACCTATGTCTACATTCTGACAAAAAATTATCAGTCTACCTTTTACGGTTTGGCCGTGAGCTCGAGTTACAAATAAAAAATAAGGTCATTTTTGACTGTTTCTCTCACTCTAAAAAATTAGAGCTTCACTCTAAATTTGACAAAAAAGTGATTTCCAGTCCTCGCTTGAGCGCTCATATCTTGAGAACTGTACATTTTAGGAAAAAACTGTTTAGGGTTTGGAGAGAGAAGAGAAGTTTTCCTCCGTTTTGAAGTTTGAATGACGTTTCTACGTGCAAGTATGAGAAAGATACGTGACTCAGAAAAAAGGTGAATTTTGTCTTTTTTCTCGACATTTTCCCATCCGCTTTGAATGGCGCCATAGAAATACATGGGAAAATGAGTTCCCCATTAGTTTGGAAATTTGGAAATGTTTTTGCACTTCGTGCAAAAACTATTTGTGCAATCGCTCTGAAAATCCACAGGACTGTAGTTAAATTCAGGGCCTACAACTTTCTAAATCAGTTCAGAATTTTTCGAGTAACGGTGTGCGAGTGGTGAGGCCCCAAAGTTCTCCCAATGCATTCCGGATGGGGGTAAGCGCGCACGTTTTTGCATGTTGCGCAAAAACATGAACGCCAATCGCTAATAAAAGTCATAGCCAACGATTCCCGCTTAAGGCGCACGTTTCTACATTTTTACTTTTCGCGTTTTCTCAAAGCTGCGGGACTAGTTACGCGCCAAAGTTTTGTCCAGAAAATGAATGATAATAATAATATGGCTTCGCCAGAGGCACTCCTCCTCCATTGCAGAGCTATGGAGGAGGAGTGCCTCTTGGCGCAGCCGTGGCACTAACTAGACACGTAGAAGCTGCGGGACTAGTTACGCACCGAAGTTTATACGGAAGAATAAATAATAAGCCTGAGCAATATAAAGAGTGCCTCGTGCTGTGCAGTTTTCGCCAGGCCAGGCTTGGTGCAAAATTTGGTGACTTTTGGGGCACGTTTAGGGGGAAAAAAGGCCCTCCTTTCGTCGGAAAAATAAATATAACAAGAAAAAAAACGAGAAAAATTCCTGCAGATACAATAGGGGCTAATAAACAGTATGGTCTAGGTTTGAACCTCCGCCCGTCTCTCACCTGGGGCACCTGGGGCTCCGTAGGCCTCCGCCGACCTCTTCAGCCGCAAAGGACCCTGGGAAACGAAGTGGGCGGCGCTCTGGATCGGGGCCTCCCTGCGGTGGCGGTGAGCCTGGGGCCACGAGGCGTTCAGGCACCCCTGGGAGCAGCGGGTGTTCGGGTTCCCCGCCTCGCACATGATGACGGAGCAGCTGATGTAAACCTGAACACAACACAGTACACCTGAACACAACACACACCTGAACACAACACACCTGAACACAACACAGAACACCTGAACACAACACACCTGAACACAACACAGAACACCTGAACACAACACACCTGAACACATCTGGAGCTGCAGCCCTTTAGTGGACAGTTGCTGCAACTACAGCTACAGCCCATCCCCCCCATCAAGCCACATAAACTGATGATACTAGTTTGTTTTACTCACACATCAATCCTAATGTAATTATGAAAGTTGTTAATGAGGAAATGAAAAAAAATCACAAAATGGTTTAAAACCAACAAATTGTCACTAAACATTAAGAAAACAAATTTCATTCTGTTTAGTCACAATTACAAGAAACACATATTAACAGTGATGATTGATAATGTTTCAATAGCTAATGTTAAATCGACTCGTTTTCTTGGTGCTAATTGATGAAAACCATATCATGGAAACCTCATATTTCACTAATTTCATTTAAAATTTCAAAAAGCATTGGAATAATTGGGAAAATCCGTTATCTCAACACAAAAACTTTACTCAACCTTTATTACTCAATAATTTATCCCTTTTTTAGTTACTGCAACGTTGTTTGGGCCTGAACTCACCAAACAAAATTACAACCAATTCTTAGTTTGCAAAAGTGTACGTGCTTGTGGCGACTTTTTTCTCAAAATTGTACTTCAACATTAATCTAGACATTTCGACTTTTTTCTAGACATTTTGATTTTTTTTCTCGAAGTGCATAATGAAAAAAAAATCTTCCTCCTTTTAAATATTATTTGTATTTTCGTTCTGCCTGGCCCTAATACTCTTCCATAGCTTTGCTTTGAAAAATAATGTAAAGGTTTTCAGCGTCGTCGCTCCTCACCTGGTCATGCATGCCGATGAACTTGAAGGCCTCCATGCTGAACTGGAACTGGTGGGGGGGGGAGTAGGTTCTGTTGGGGGGGTTGGAGTAGATCTGCACCGTGGGGTCCACCGCACACCTGGGGGGGAGAGAAACTGGTTAAACTGGTTCTGGCTCTGGTGGGGGGTGTTATGAACCCTCCTCCTCTCGCTGGGAGAACCAGCAGGTGCTGCTGCTGCTCTCTGCGCCAGAACCTCCAGACACAGGGACAGTTTCTTCCCGCAAGCGGTTGCTCTGATGAACTCTCACAGATAACAGTCTCAGAGTTACCAAACACGTGCAAAAAAATAAATAAATCATCTAGCACCCTCTTTAATAATCATGTCTGCCTCACTCTGCTGCACCTCTCACTTTGTATTTCTTTTGTATAATTTTTATTTTTTTTTTCTTGTTTTTTTTGTATAATTTGTCTGTTAAAATTGTAAATAGGTTATAATTATTCTTATTTTTATTCAGAACTGTCCCCACTACCTCAAACTGCTGCACCTTTAAAATGTTTATACTGTACATAGAAATACCACATTTGTTTATTGTTTATTTGTTTATTGTTTATTTTTTAATACCAAAGAGCAAAATTACGGGAGTCAAATTCCTTGTTGGACAATGTTCGAACCTGGAAACCAATAAAGATGATTGTCATTCTGATTCTGATTCTGATTCTGATTCTGATTCTGATCTTCAATCAGCCCCAGCTGCCACTAATCACTAATCACTAATCACTAATCCCTAATCACTAATCACTAATCACTAATCACTAATCACTAATCACTAGTCACTAATCACCAGCCCTGGACCTTCACTCAGTGCTTGATCGTGCTGAACTGATCATACTGTGGTAACTAGTCCGGCTCTTTGGGAATTTTCTCCAGCTTTTTGCATTTCTCAAGTTTGAACTTTTTTTGTCGTGTTTGTTTTAATCCCTCTTTGTTTTTTGTCCCAAGGCTTTTTCCCTGTGTCTACGTTGCCTCCCTGGAAACTTCCTCGACGCCTCTGCTCCTCTCACAACCGTCTCATGGTTCTCTGTGACCCCCAACCGTCTCCTGGATCTCTGTGACCCCCAACCATCTCATGGTTCTCTCTGACCCCCAACCATCTCATGGATCTCTGTGACCCCCAACCGTCTCCTGGATCTCTGTGACCCCCAACCATCTCATGGTTCTCTGTGACCCCCAACCATCTCATGGTTCTCTCTGACCCCCAACCATCTCATGGATCTCTGTGACCCCCAACCATCTCATGGTTCTCTCTGACCCCCAACCATCTCATGGTTCTCTGTGACCCCCAACCATCTCATGGTTCTCTGTGACCCCCAACCATCTCCTGGATCTCTGTGACCCCCAACCATCTCATGGTTCTCTGTGACCCCCAACCATCTCATGGATCTCTGTGACCCCCAACCATCTCATGGTTCTCTGTGACCCCCAACCATCTCATGGTTCTCTGTGACCCCCAACCATCTCATGGATCTCTGTGACCCCCAACCATCTCATGGTTCTCTGTGACCCCCAACCATCTCATGGTTCTCTGGTCCCCAACCATCTCCTGGTTCTCTGTGACCCCCAACCATCTCATGGTTCTCTGTGACCCCCAACCATCTCATGGTTCTCTGTGACCCCCAACCATCTCCTGGATCTCTGTGACCCCCAACCATCTCATGGTTCTCTGGTCCCCCAACCATCTCATGGATCACTGTGACCCCCAACCATCTCATGGATCTCTGTGACCCCCAACCATCTCATGGTTCTCTGTGACCCCCAACCATCTCATGGTTCTCTGTGACCCCCAACCATCTCATGGTTCTCTGTGACCCCCAACCATCTCATGGATCACTGTGACCCCCAACTATCTCATGGATCACTGTGACCCCCAACTATCTCATGGATCTCTGTGACCCCCTGCCATCATGACTGACTCTGGTCTCCTGGACCCCCAACCATCTCTTCCCCGTTTCCTCTACCTTCCCCTCCGGATCTCACCCTGAGTTAGTTTTCCCTCCCTGGACTGGTTAGCACACGCACACTCATCATTTCATAAAACACATACACACATGCACACAGAGTTATCACACATCTCATTCATATACAGACGCACCACATTCCCCCCATTTTAGTCTCCCTAGGATAGTGTACGGTATTCCCTTTTACATTAATAAACAGCCTTCTGGCTCTTTATTTAAATTGTTCAAATAGAGGGGAGGTCACTCGGTAAGCCCTCTCAGGTTTCTGACCTCTCCACCACATTTTCTTTTATGTTAACGCATTCCATTGTATTTTTTTCTTTTCTTTTTTCAAAAATGTGCAAATAAATCTAAAGACGTGTGAAACACGAGCAAGCAAACTATTAACATAAAAGAATTCAAATTATTAGAAAAGAAACATCTCTCGAATAGATACATATAAAACGCATTTAATTATTACTAAATAAATAAATAATGTAGATAGTATATGGATGTGTGTGTATGTATGTATATAGATATATAATATGAATATGTATTAAAAATGGTTATTGGTGCAAACTATGATAACTTGTTTGAATTTGTTTTTATAAAATGTATGAATATGTATTGTTATTATTTATATCTAAATGGAATTACTTTTTATTTTTTCTTTATTTTCAGTTTGTCCTTTATTTATATGCTTCCTCTTCAGGTTTACTTTTAATTTTTGTTGTAATGTTCTGTGTATTACGTGTCGGACCCCAGGAAGAATAGCTGCAGTTTAGCTGGAGCTGATCCAGATAAAGATATAAGCTGTAAACACGTCGGAGGAGGTCAGTTTTCAGACTGGTGGGGGGTTTATGCAGCACCCAAACCCCCCACCAGAGGGCGGCTCTGCTCTGCCTCTCACCCGTTCTGGTGGGGGGTTTCTGCAGCACCCAAACCCCCCACCAGAGGGCGGCGCTGCTCTGCCGCTCACCCGTTCTGGTGGGGGGTTTCTGCAGCACCCAAACCCCCCACCAGAGGGCGGCGCTGCTCTGCCTCTCACCCGTTCTGGATGATGGAGTAGCTGGGCCGGTAGCTGGGGTTGTCGTAGGGCGCGGCGCGGCACGAGTCCACCATCATCACCGTGTTGTTGAGTGAGGACGAGGCGTCCAGCTGCAGGTAGATGCGGCTGCCGAGCTCGTACTCCAGCGGGTACGAGTCGGGCCGGATCAGGGACCGGAAGGCCGGGTCCCGGTAGAACTCCAGCTGGTAGGTGAAGGTGCCCAGGCCCTTCTCCCACACCGTCACGTTCCGCCGGTGGGCCGTGTAGCCTAGGCTGGCGTTGCCCCGCCGCGGGTAGCGGCAGTAGAACCGGGCCTCCAGCAGGTGGTGCCGGGTCACCAGCTGGCCGACGTCCTCCCCCGTGGAGATCTCGTTCTTGAAGATGATGTAGTCGTCGTCCTCCTGGAGGAGGAGAGGAGGAGTCAGGCTCCGGCAATCTCTAGGCCTCGTACTTATCCTGACACAATCTCTAGGTCTCTTACTTATCCTGAAAATCTCTAGGCCTCGTACTTATCCTGACAATCTCTAGGCCTCACACTTATCCTGACACAATCTCCAGGGACACTGGACTTACACTCCAAGAACTGGGAGCAGCAATGGCCGACAGGACCCGATGGAAAGAAGTGACATCTAGGATCTCGATGACAGTCGAAGGATGATGATGAATTGTGGTCTACAAATAAACTTGCCTTGCCTTGCTAAAGTGGGTTTGCGATTGAAATGATCCATGTCAGAGGCCATTAATGGGAGGCCTCTGTGGGCCAAATGAATAGCGTCCATGAGGGATACAAGTGTAATAAATGGGTATGGGATAAGAAAATGAGAAATTGTGGGCGTCACATACCATTTTAGTAACATATGCCCCACATTGGACAATGAATTATTTGGGAACAACTTAAAACGTAAAGTAATTGGCACTCAAAGTCTATTTGGGCATCACAGGTAGGACCAGCATGGAACCACATCTGAATGCTGGTTGGGTCCTTAAGGTGCTCATCCAGAGAGGAAGGGTACCACCTAAAGGTACCACCGGGTCATCTGGGTACCGCAGGAGTTGAGGGGGACGGTGTTACCTCGATCTGGGTACCGCAGGAGTTGAGGGGGACAGTGTTACCTCGATCTGGGTACCACAGGAGCTGAGGGGGACGGTGTTACCTCGATCTGGGTACCACAGGAGTTGAGGGGGACGGTGTTACCTCGATCTGGGTACCGCAGGAGTTGAGGGGGACAGTGTTACCTCGATCTGGGTACCACAGGAGTTGAGGGGGACGGTGTTACCTCGATCTGGGTACCGCAGGAGTTGAGGGGGGCGGTGTTACCTCGATCTGGGTACCGCAGGAGTTGAGCGGGACGGTGGCGATGATGTGGGTGGAGTTGGACCGGGCCGCCAGGTTGCAGGCCGTGTTGCTGGCGTCGCTGAGGCGAAGCTGGCTCGCCTGGATCCCGGAGAAGGAAGATTTCTCCACCTCCACCGTCATTGACGCGTCACCGCAGGTCACTCTGGCCTCGACTGGAACAAGAGAGGGACATCAGACAAAAGATACAGACCTAGGAAACTACAAGTTATGTAAAACAGCAACAATTAGGACTTAAATAGTAATAAAAAACTTATATAACATAACAATCATCATACTGATGCATCAGTCCCCCTATTTGTTGAGTATAGATAGATAGATAGATAGGTAGGTAGGTAGGTAGGTAGGTAGGTAGGTAGGTAGGTAGGTAGGTAGGTAGGTAGGTAGGTAGGTAGGTAGGTAGGTAGGTAGGTAGGTAGGTAGGTAGGTAGGTAGGTAGGTAGGTAGGTAGGCAGCTGCTTAGTTCCCTTATGCCTTGGACCGACTCTGAAAAGTACATTTCTTCAGTTTACACTACACTTGTTCAGTTTGTTTTTTACTGTATTTTTTATTTATTTTTTTCATACTTATAATTTGTCTTTATTGTGTATTTAGTCTGAGTTTATTTATCTTATCTTAAAAGGGAATATTGTCAATATTTGGACCATTTTTACATGAAAAAACAGTTCAGACTCACTTTGCTTCTTCCTGATGTCCAGCACAACACACCTCATTTCAGACTGATAGATTCCAGACCTGTTGGTAGGAAATACTGTTTTACATGCTTTGATACGGGAAAATGGTAAAACAGGGTAAACGTCATCATATTTCCTCAAATGCTTAGAAATACCCCCAACAGAGCAAAGTGTCACCTACTGAGAAGTCAGGGATGCATGGTTATGGAAGCGGGAATATGAACCGCCTTGATAGGACCTAGAACATATTTAAAAAGTCAAATTAGTGTTTTAACCTCGCAAATTAATCCTGTGCTGAATCGGATGAATCTGAAGCTCACCCTGTAGAGGATTCCACTGCAAAGCAGACTGGGTAATGATCTCCGAGGTCGTCCACGGTCGGCGTCCACCTGATGACGAACTCGTCGTGAGTGTTCCTGCTCTTGGAGACGTTGGTCGGGCCGCTGATGATGATGTTCTGCAGGCTGCATCACAACACCATCGTCATTATCACGCGTCTCGCCTCCATCCGGCCTCACTAATTAATCTCCGCTTTACTCACGTTGAATGCGTCGCCACCGCTCTGATTCTGATCTCCGTCTCTTTGTTGACCTCGGCCTGGATGTGCTCTCCGTTCTCAGGTGTTGGAGACACAAACCTGGGCACGAAGACGCCCTCCTGGCAGGAAGGGGCGGCCGGGTCCACTGGAGGGGAATAAACATTAAAACGCTATTAAAAAGGTCAAAATACAGGGATTACCAGTGATCCTGTACAGCAGGGTACCAGTCAGATGCACAATTGGTTCAACCTGACCTCACAAAAATCCGTGAAATGCCCACGACCTCTCACCACTATTTTCCGTGGTACCAACACGGAAAGTGGTATAATTACGTGTGAGCACCACGGATATTGTACCATGCAAAGTCAATGGGATCCGTGGTCGTGATATATACACGGATTATGACATTATTATTATTTATATTATATATTATAGTGGCTAAATTATGCGTTTTTGTCGCGCAAGGTACTGATTTTTACTGTCAGTTTGTAAAATCACGTTTTTAACGCTGTTTTAGCAGTGTTTTATTGAGGTTTTAATGGGAGCACCACGGATATAGTACTATGCAAAGTCAATGGGATCCGTGGTCGTGATATATACACGGATTATGACATTATTATTATTATTTATTTATTATTCTTTGTTATAGTGGCTAAATTATGAGTCTTTATCGCGCAAGGTACTGTTTGTTACTGTCAGTTTGTAAAAGCATGTTATTAACGCTGTTTTAGCAGTGTTTTATTGAGGTTTTAATGGGAGCACCGCGGATATAGTATTATGCGCAGTCAATGGGATCCGTCAACCGATTTGACTGCTGTCATACCATTGAACGAAGGATAAAACGATAAAATCATCCCATAGATATGGGCCAGTAGGGCCCTACTCTACCTACTAGTAGGCGCAGGAGGCTGTTATCGCCCCTTTCTATGGCTAACCCCATGTTATTAATGCTCAGTAGGCACAGAAGTTTTGTTATGAAGCTCATACCTCACCTCCCTTTTTTATGTATTTAGCTAGAATTTTAAAACCTGAACAATAGAATTCAACGTAAAATGCCGGATCTTGTCCATTGAAAACAATACTTTTTGGAACATAGTGTAACGACCACAGATAAGATAAGGCCTTGCCCGCCTGGGCAACACATCAGTTGACTGTGGTCTGGGAGACTGTGGTTCGAGACACGCTCTGGGCACGACTTGTTCGCCACAGTATTTTCCTCATTGTGTCATCATTTTCTTTTAACTCATTGAATGCCAGCCATTTTCAGAGCAGAGAGCTCCATACTGCCAGGGTTTTTGGGCATTTTGGCTGATTTCAAAGACCCACAGAATATTGAGTTTTAGGAGTACATAAACATTGAAACTACGTCAAGAAACTTTAGACTCTCGTGAACATCAGGGAAAAAAAGTTTGTGTTTATCATTTTCTGTTCTTTAGATATCAGCAGTAGAACATAGGAGGGTTTCAGCGAAAACACAAGGTTTCTCTTCTAGCCCCTCCCCCCCTCCCGCGATCACTCATCCAAATAGGCACTTTGCTGCCATCTACTGGCCTGATATTTACTGACAAGTTGCGCCAGCATAATTGACGCCAATCGGCGTCAATGGCAGTGAATATGTTAATATCTTTAACATTTCTAAACACAAAAACACGAAAGTGTCCTTGATAATTCAATAATACAATAGGTTCATGTTAAGGACATCCGTTTTAATTAGCTCTCCTTCGATTATGACATGTTATTAATGCTCAGTAGGCACAGGAGGTTTGTTATGTATTGTTATAGGTTTGCCTATGAGGCCTAATTCATGTCTATTTTTGAACAGTTCACTAACGCTTTGAGCTAGGAGGCTGAAATTCTAGACTCTGTATCAGGAGGTGACTCTCATCCACTGAGCCAGGTTTCAGATCTGTGTGACCTTCGAAAGTGTCAAAGGTCACCGCGTGTGTTGCTTTTCGGCCTGCAAAGCCTATTTTGTGTCTTTTTTTGCATAGTTCACTAACGCTTTGAGCTAGGAGGCTGAATTTGTAGACTCTGTATCAGGAGGTGACTCCCATCCACTGTGCCGAGGTCCAGACCCGTGCAACCTTCGGAAGTGCCAAAGGTCACCGTGTGTGGTGCCTTTTCCGGGCCTTTTTTGTGTTTTTTGAATAATTCACTAACGCTTTGAGCTGGGAGGCTGATTTTTCACTATGTTGCAATGGAGAAGGCCCTTTGCTAGGATCTTTTGGTTCCGTGGCTGTACGACTTCCACAGAGCTAGTTGGCGTTGCAGAGGGTTCACAGAGTTGAGATTTGTCAAGCCCAATCTAGGCCCCATATGGAGGCCACAGGTCAAGTTTTACTTGGTTTGGTCAAATGTTGTGGCAACGGCGTCCGTTCAAATGTTGGAAAAGGTTTAGTTTCAAAGCCCTGCCCATCGAAAAGTACATGTCCGATCTGCACCAATCTAAGGTCTGCCTGTTCAGGGGATGCAAACAACATATAAAAAATTGAGAAAACCTAGCTAAAAGCGTTAGTGAAATATGCCAAAAAAAAGACACAAAATAGGCCCTGTTCCATTAGTCAGGAGGCTCTCAGAGCTAGAGGTTTCTACACCCTCCTAACCAGCCAGAACGTTTTAGAGGAAACACTGTTGCAGAAGTCATAGAAGTCTGAATTTTTTATATGTTGTTTGGAGGCATCCCCTGATCAGACAGACATTAGTTTGGTGCAGATCGGACCTGTACCTTTCGATGGGCAGGTCTTTGAAACTTCACCTTTTCCAACATTCGAATGGACGCCGTTGCCACAACATTTGACCAAACCAAGAAACTTGACCTGTGGCCTCCATATGGGGCCTAGATTGGGCTTGCCAAGTCTCAACTCTGTAAACCCTCTGCAACGCCAACTAGCTCTGTGGAAGTTGTACAGCCACGGGACCAAAAGATTCTAGCAAAGGGCCATCTGCATTGCAACATAGTCAAAAATCAACCTCCCAGCTCAAAGCGTTAGTGAATTATTCAAAAAACACACAAAAAAGGCCAGAAAAAGGCACCACACACGGTGACCTTTGGCACTTCCAAAGGTTGCACGGGTCTGGACCTTGGCACAGTGGATGAGAGTCACCTCCTGATACAGAGTCTAGAATTTCAGTCTCCTAGCTCGAAGTGTTAGTGAACTAGGCAAAAAAAGACACGAAATAGGCTTTGCAGGCCCGAAAAGCAACACACGCGGTGACCCTTGACACTTCCGAAGGTCACACAAATCTGAAACTCGGCACAGTGGATGAGAGTCACCTCCTGATACAGAGTCTAGAATTTCAGCCTCCTAGCTCAAAGCGTTAGTGAACTATGCAAAAAAAGACACGAAATAGGCCTCATAGGCAAACCTATAACAATACATAACAAACCTCCTGTGCCTACTGAGCATTAATAACATGTCATAATCGAAAGAGAACTAATTCAAACGGATGTCCTTAACATGAACCTATTGTATTATTGAATGATCAAGGACACTTTCCTGTTTTTGTGTTTAGAAATGTTAAAGATATTAAAAGAAAACCATAACACAATGAGGAAAATACTGTGGCGAACGAGTCGTGCCCAGAGTGTGTCTCGAACCACAGTCTCCCAGACCACAGTCAACTGCACTAACCAGTCTCCCAGACCACAGTCAACTGCACTAACCAGTCTCCCAGACCACAGTCAACTGCACTAACCAGTCGGCCAAATGCTGATGTGTTGCCCAGGCGGGCAAGGCCTTATCTTATCTGTGGTCGTTACACTATGTTCCAAAAAGTATTGTTTTCAATGGACAAGATCCGGCATTTTACGTTGAATTCTATTGTTCAGGTTTTAAAATTCTAGCTAAATACATAAAAAAGGGAGGTGAGGTGTGAGCTTCATCAAAAAACTTCTGTGCCTACTGATCATTAATAACATGGGGTTAGCCATAGAAAGGAGCGATATTGAGGTGTGAGCTCCATAGCAAGCATTAATAACATGGGGTTTGTAGGAGCTATTTGTATCTTTTGTATTATTTAATTTATTTATTATTTAGTTAGTTTTTGTGGTCTAGTTTTGGGAATACACTTTTAATTTGTTTATGATATTTAGTATTGATTAAGTTTATTTTGTTACTTAACCATGTTTTATTTTTGAAGGTACTGGGTAGCTGGAGCGCACCAGGTGAGATTATATATATGGCTTGGCAGACACAGGTGAGCCAGGCATCTGGGAGAGCAGATGGTTTTTTACCAGGGCAAGAGAGGCGTCAGAGATCTATGTTCGTTTGTTTGCCAGGAAAATAAACCTCTGGAAACTTTATTTTTTGCCTGGACAATGGACTTTGTTTATCTTGCATAAATCCACTCCCTAGGTGTCTCGGTGGCCATTTGTTTATTATAGTTTGATACTTTGAGTTGAATATTTTGATTTACGTATTTATTTTGGTATTATTCACCTGGAGGACAAATAGCCACTACAGGGTTAGCCATAGAAAGGGGCGATAACAGCCTCCTGCGCCTACTAGTAGGTAGAGTAGGGCCCTCCTGGCCCATATCTATAGGATGATTGTCATCGGTTTGTCCTTCATTCAATGGTATGACAGCAGTCAAATCGGGTGACGGATCCCATTGACGTGTTTTTACAAACTGACAGTAACAAACAGTACCTTGCGCGACAAAAACGCATAATTTAGCCACTATAACAACGAATAATATATAAATAATAATAATGTCATAATCCGTGTATATATCACGACCACGGACCCCATTGACTTTGCATAGTACTATATCCGTGGTGCTCCCATTAAAACCTCAATAAAACACTGCTAAAACAGCGTTAAAGGAGCTTGAGGCTCCTTTTAAGAAATGAGACTCTCTAGCGCCACCCTTCACCACGACGGCCGTTGGGGGTACTGCAGCCAACAGTGAAGCCGGCACGGGAGAACGGGGAGAACGTGCATGCAGCGTCATGTGACGTCACATCCACCGCCCAGCGCGGGAAATTCGGGACCGAATTGCAGCACATTTTGCAGCACACAGCCTGTTCAAGGCAAAGGAGAGATACACTAGAGGGCTCATTCTTTTGGGTTTGGAACGCTTCATCTGACATTATTACTAGAAAACTTAAAATGTATACAGATTTTTTTCATAAATCCTGCCACAATCCGGCCTCAAGCTCCTTTAAAAACATGTTTTTACAAACTGACAGTAAAAAACAGTACCTTGCGTGACAAAAACGCATAATTTAGCCACTATAACAAAGAATAATATATAAATAATAATAATGTCATGATCCGTGTATATATCACGACCACAGATCCCATTGGCTTTGCATAGTACTATATCCGTGGTGCTCCCACTAAAACCTCAATAAAACACTGCTAAAACAGCGTTAAAAACGTGCTTTTACAAACTGACAGTAAAAAACAGTACCTTGCGCGACAAAAACGCATAATTTAGCCACTATAACAAAGAATAATATATAAATAATAATAATGTCATAATCCGTGTATATATCACGACAACGGATCCCATTGACTTTGCATGGTACAATATCCGTGGTGCTCACACGTAATTAGACCATTTTCCGTGTTGGTACCACGGAAAATAGTGGTGAGGGATCGTGGGCATTTCACTGATTTTTGTGAGATCAGGTTGGATAGGTTACTGTGTTACTGCAAAGGGCCACATCAACTACCCATGATCCCTCACTCTCTGCTCTCTCTGAGACATAAAAATACCATTAGAAAACGGAGGGGAAATCCTGCAATCTGATTGGTTGTTAACTGTGGTATAATGATCTGATTGGTTGTTAGCTGTGGTATAATGATCTGATTGGTTGTTAGCTGTGGTATAATGATCTGATTGGTTGTTAACTGTGGTATAATGATCTGATTGGTTGTTAGCTGTGGTATAATGATCTGATTGGTTGTTAACTGTGGTATAATGATCTGATTGGTTGTTAACTGTGGTATAATGATCTGATTGGTTGTTAACTGTGGTATAATGATCTGATTGGTTGTTAACTGTGCTATAATGAGCTCATACCACGGCTTCTATTCTAAAGCCTCATCACAGCAGATAATTCCGCGTCAGGGAAGCAACAATGTATCCATGAGGATACGTTGGGGCGGCGGGGCGGCAGAAGCTCAGGTGGTAGAGCGGGTTGTCCAATGATCGGAAGGTCAGCGGTTCGAATCCCGCTCCGTTCCAGTTTGCTGTCGTAGTGTCCTTGGGCAAGACACCTTACCCACCTTGCCCCGTGTGAATGTGTATGAATGTTGTTGGTGGTTGGAGGGGCCGTTTGGCGCGATATGGCAGCCACACTTCCGTCAGTCTGCAGGGCAGCTGTGGCTACAAACGTAGCAGCTGTGGCTACAAATGTAGCTACCACGACCAGTGAGAATGTGTATGAATGACTAATGATCTCTGTAAAATGCTCTGGGTGCCTTGAAGGGCGCTATATAAAACCAAGTCATTATTATTATTATGAAAATAACCAACTGGTACAGATTGGTTGACGGTTACAGCAGGTAGCAAAAAGTAGCTGGTGTTAAAGTTTATTTTTTATTTTTGTTAACAATGAATTAGGCATGTTCACAGTAAACTTTGATCTCCGGGGAGGAGATAACGACGACATGCGGAGCTACATCTGGAGAGATGGACTATTGTTTTACACAGTGGGTTATTTTTACTGGATAATATGTATTTCTGATTCATTAAAAACTACATTAAATAGATTGTGTATTCCTCTTTCATATTTACATTATTGGTAACCGTTTTATAAAAGCAATACATCACTTGGAGACGCCGTTCAGCTGTGATATAATGATTGTATACCACGGAATGTCGGGATGTATTGCTTAAATATTAATATTTAATTTATAGTTCATCTTCATATTTTCGTTTGGCATTTTTTCCCTGCCATTTTGAGAGTGGATTCTTTTCCCTACAAGTTATTTGTGTCACAAATGGAAAATTCAAGCGCTAGCGCCGTATAGTTCAACGGGTTGAGCAGGCGATTTATGTAAACCTTCACCTGTAGAGCGACGCGGGTTAGATTCCAGTCGCGGCATATTTTGCCTCCACTTCTTACGTATATGTCTTTCACTGCACCATCAAAAGTAAATGACCGTGGTATAAGTGGGATAATGCTCTTCCAGGTGGACATTATCATAAATATACTTCCCGGAAGCAAACCGTCCAACGTGTCCAACCGCGTCGTCCATATATTTCTGATCATTTACACCTCGTCGGGCATTATCCCTTACATATTTTATGTTATGAGGCATCAACAAGCAAAACCCTCCTTACCAAGTAACGAGAACTGCAGTGGTAGTTTGCTGAGGGGAGGACTGTTGACGTAAGGTGCACTTGAGGAAGGTGTGGGGGAGGTCGTAGTTAACTGTTGATGTAATAGTGACCTCTTTCTCCTGGAGAGCAGCGGATGCTTGTGCGTCCTTGACCCGTCTGAGTAGGACAGATCCATGTGCCCTCGCGGGTAATCTTCCACCACCATCTCAAAGGCAAACACCCTCGGGTTGTCGCTGGCATTTCGGTAATGTAAGGTGCAAGAGTCCTGGAAAGGTCAAATGTAAGGCGTTAAATGAGACCAGGGATACGTCTGTTCATGTGTGACGCACTAGTTGGAGATCACGTTTAAACGAACCTGATCGAGGTGGAAGCCTTGGGGTAGATTACAATTAACACACTCTACATATGGGATATTCCCATATCTGCACCGGACTCTGTCACCATCGGGGTCGTAGGACATCAGCTTGTAGGTTCGGGGGCAGTTCGCAGGAACTCTTTGGGTGGACATTAAGACCAGTTAGAGAATGGTTTGTTCTTGATTAGAGTTCACATGTATCATACAAACAAAAAGAGATTTACCTCATGAAGGGAAGAATGGCAATGTCTGGGGAACTGTTTGGTTTCCCAGTGTCGGATCTTACTCCCAAGTCCACCAGGGTATTCAGCCTCCAATGATTAACAGAGTTTCGTGTTGGAATCCAGCAGCAGCTAGCTGACCTGAAAAAACAGACAACCTTCACTTTCAGCTCCAGAGAAGCAGTCGATGAGCGATGTGATAATCTCCAAACTTCCACAACACAACTTCGCTCTCAAGGAACACTTACAGCATCTGAAAGGGTGTGTTGGTGGAGACGGCCCTCATCTCAACCGTTTCGGTCTCACACCACTGGCTGTTGTACGAGGTCACATTTGTGCTTCCGTCAATCGTGCTTTTCTGGCTTGAGCTGACGTTTCCACAGTTGCCGGTGTAGCAGAACCAGTTGTGGTTGTACTGGCAACCATCGTAGGTCGCCCTGTTGCGAATGGCCACCTGTGGTCAGAGAGAACAACGTAAGGCTATCTATCTATCTATCTATCTATCTATCTATCTATCTATCTATCTATCTATCTATCTATCGATCTATCTATCTATCTATCTATCTATCTATCTATCTATCTATCTATCTATCTATCTATCTATCTATCGATAGATAGATAGATAGATGGATGTCAGTAAAGTCAGACCTGGAAGGTTCCGTCGGCGTTGGTTCCCTTGTAGGTGAAGCTGACCGTCCCGCCGAAGTGGTGCGACGCCGCCGCCAGCGCCGCCAGTGAGGCCAGCGAGGTCAGCAGGAGCAGCAGTCCGGTCGCCATGGTGACGCTCCGGGTTCAGGTGATGCTCCGGGTTCAGGTGATGCTCCGGGTTCAGGTGATGCTCCGGGTTCAAACTGCCACCTCATCCACCTGCAGCATCTTATATACCTACCTGAGAGGACAGGTAACTCCTGGAGGTATGTGCTGCCCGGCCCAGAACAATGCAACAGCCGCAGAACTGGTTTCAGGTTCCAGGAAAATATTTGTCAGGTATCGTTTTTTCGAACCGCAGCAGATATATATTGAAACGTAACATTCCTGAGGTTAATGAGAAGTGCTACCAGAAAAAAAGCTACGTCCCAGCTGACGCCTGTCACAATAAGGTTGAACTGGATCGTTTAAGGGTCATCCTTGATGGAACGTTGTGTTTCTGTGACAGGAATCAGTTGATGGAACAATCTGAAGAAAGAAACCAAATCAAACATTAAAGCTGCTAGCAGCGCTGAACGGGCCCTCGCGCCTGCAATTTTCACCAATTACGGTCAAGTACTCAAAACCGAGTCCGATGACTCCACCATGACTCTTTATGTCAAACCAATCAAAAGTTATGTCAGAAAGTAGGAACTATCAAATATGGACCAATCAGATAAAGGGGGGGGTTGCGCTTTTTGGCGTCTAGCATCGCCACAGTAACACTTTTGAAAGAGAAAAGTAATGCGCGTAGTCGCAGGATGGAGACGCACATTTTGATGTATAACATATCTGGGTGCACGTTACGGTTCGGGCCGCATTAACAGCCGAAGGAATGGCATAAATTGCGCCAAAATTACATGATTAATTCAAAATGGCCGACTTCCTGTTGGGTTTGGGCCATGGCTCCAAGAGACTTTTCTTTAAGTTGTGACATGATACAGGTGTGTACCGATTTTCGTGCATGTACGTCAAACCGTATTATGGGGCTTGAGGAACAAAGTTTTCTAGGGGGCGCTGTTGAGCCATTAGGCCACGCCCATTAATGCAAACCATTAAATATCACATTTATCACCAGGACTGGATTGGTGCAGAATTTGGTGACTTTTGGGGCAGTTTAGGGGGAAAAAAGACCCTTATTTCATCAGAAAAATAAAAACGAGAACGAGAACAATTCCTACAGATACAATACGGCCTTCGCTTCGTGTTCGAAGTGCTCGGGCCCTAATTATTCAAAAGAACAATTAAAACCAGTATGTTAAGAAAATACAATGAAATATGTTAGTTAGTTTGATTGACATCCCCATCGTCATGAACAGTATAAACATAGTTTGTTGTTGTTGAATGGGATTAACTGAATTGTAACTTGGGAACTAAAAAGGAATGTGTGTGTCTGTGTCGCCGGCAGATATTTTATTTTATTTTAGTTTGCTGTTTACTTTGTTGTTGTTTTTTAATTTACGTTCTTTGTAAATTGATTTCTTGGGAAAAAGGGGCAGATTAAATAAGATTCTTCTTGTTTCTGCTCCCTTTCATTCAGAATTTAGGAACGTTTATGTTTATATTCAATTGTTTGTTGTTTTATTTTATCAATGAATGAAATAAAGAATAAATAAATCCTGGGCGTGTTTGTGTCACTGAAATGCAGTTTTGTTTCATTCCTAGCGCGGTAAACTGTTTAAGTGGAACATGCTTTGTTTTCTTTGGTTCAAAGTTTATTTCATCCAGTGATTCAGCCTAATGGAATTCAAATCAACACCACACCTTTATTAGTTTAAGGACTGTGGCTTTGAGGTTCTTTACTTTTTCTTTCTCTTCTTTTTTGATGCGTGTGATGTTAAAATGTACCAGAAAAACCTGTTCTGAATAGATCAGTTTCTCAATCACAGAAAAGCAACAGCAGAAATAGCTGGGAGGGAATCTGTCAAAAATCATAAAGATTGTGCACTTGGTGACAAATTGTTATATTTGTCATGTTAGTTATGGAGATAAGGTTTTCAAAAACCACCGCAAACAAATTGGGAAAATGTCCCCCTAGTAGCAACTCTGTTGATCAAAGATCATGCTTTCGTTGTGACTTAGTGCTGAGATTCTGTTCATCTTAAACCTGAATGAATGAGATTATTGACACTACAGTGATAGTGACCTGTCCAATAAACAGAAAACTGCATTTCCTTGGGGGTGAAAATATGGATCTAGAGCCCTATAATCTTTCTATGTGACTTAATTCTAGAGATATGGAGTTTTTTGGGCAAAAAATGACCTTGAAAATTAAATTTGACCTTCAACATGACCTTGAAATAGGAAATGTATCTCAGAATTGAATTCCTAGCACCAAAAAAGTAGAGAAAGTGACAATGAACAACAATCTAGGACTAAGAGAAGCTGAGAAATTACCTTTGGTGTTTTTGGCAGGAGACATTTAGAATGTTCTGCAAACCGGCCACTAGGGGGCGTCACCATTTGTTTTTGAAAACCTTATGTCCATAACTAACACCATGCCAAATATCAAAAACTTGTCACCAAGCGTACGATCTTTATAATTTTTGACGGATTCCCTCCCAGATATTTCTGCTGTTTGATTCTCTGTGATTGAAAAACGAATCTATTTAGAACGTTTTCTGTTTCTGTTTCTTCTGACCCAGACCTGCATCCTGTATAGATGTCAGTTACCAATATCAATAATATCATTAATATATCCAATATCAAGCACTAAACTCAGGTTTCCTTCCAGTACCTGCACTTAGTTCCAGATAATGAACTATTGTAGTTCTTTATTTACAGAGACCCGCCCAATCTGAGCCAGATAATCAGGTGTTATCAAGTATAATCAGGTATGTAATGCAGGCTTTTCTCAGGTGTCAGAGAGGTGGAACCAGAGCTTGATCCTGCCGGCTGCAGGTACGAGAGGCATGAACTTCCTGGCGGCTCTTTCCTTTTCATCTGAACCTGTAATTACTGATTTAACTAAAGGTTGGCTCCCTTTGCTGGGTTTTTTTTTTTTTACCTTGTCTGCCCACGTATTAATGGTTGATACCATGCTGGTAAAAACCTAAGGCATATATATGTGCATTATTACTATATTTAATATATATACATATATATACGCATGCATATGCATACACATACATACATATACACATACAAACCCAGTGAGTTCGTATGTGTATATGATGCCTCACGTCGAACACTGGAAATCTGCAACAAAAACCACAAACAAAACACAAAATCGACAAAACCGACACGGAGCCGACCAAAACACGAACAGCAATCAACCCAAATCTCGAGATCCGAACACAGTCTGAGCTAAGCTAGGCTAGGCTAGCTACCGCTAAATAACCCCAAAAACCACAGAGCAAACATGCAGACCTGAACAAGCCAGCGTGTATGTCTATGTGTTTGTGTGTTTGTGTGTGTTTGTGTGTGTGTGTGTGTGTGTGTCTGTGTGTGTGTGTGTGTGTGTGTGTGTGTGTGTGTGTGTGTGTGTGTGTGTGTGTGTGTGTGTGTGTGTGTGTGTGTGTGTGTGTGTGTATGTATATGTTTGTGTGGCTGTGTGTGTGTGTATATGTATATGACTTAGTGGCTGTATGTGTGTGTGTCAACCTGATCTCACAAAAATCAGTGAAATGCCCACGACCTCTCACCACTATTTTCCGTGGTACCAACACGGAAAGTGGTATAATTCTGTGTGAGCACCACGGATATTGTACCATGCAAAGTCAATGGGATCCGTGGTCGTGATATATACACGGATTATGACATTATTATTATTTATATATTATTCTTTGTTATAGTGGCTAAATTATGCGTTTTTGTCACGCAAGTTACTGTTTGTTACTGTCAGTTTGTAAAAACATGTTTTTAACGCTGTTTTAGCAGTGTTTTATTGAGGTTTTAATGGGAGCACCATGGATATAATACTATGCAAAGTCAATGGGATCCGTGGTCGTGATATATACACGGATTATGACATTATTATTATTTATATATCATTCTTTGTTATAGTGGCTAAATTATGCGTTTTTGTCGCGCAAGGTACTGATTTTTACTGTCAGTTTGTAAAAGCACGTTTTTAACGCTGTTTTGGCAGTGTTTTATTGAAGTTTTAATGTGAGCACCAAGGATATAGTACTATGCAAAGCAACCTGATCTCACAAAAATCCGTGAAATGCCCACGACCTATTTTCCGTGGTACCAACACGGAAAGTGCTATAATTCCGTGTGACCACCACGGATATAGTACTATGCAAAGTCAATGGGATCCGTGGTTGTGATATATACACGGATTATGACATTATTATTATTTATTTATTATTCTTTGTTATAGTGGATAAATTATGCGTTTTTGTCGCGCAAGGTACTGTTTGTTACTGTCAATTTGTAAAAGCATGTTTTTAACGCTGTTTTAGCAGTGTTTTATTGAGGTTTTAATGGGAGCACCACGGATATAGTACTATGCGAAAAAAAATCAGACTCCTAGCTAAAGGCGTTAGTGAACTATGCAAAAAAAGACACAAAATAGGCCCTGTTCCATTAGTCAGGAGGCTCTCAGAGCTAGAGGTTTTTTACACCCTCCTAACCATCCAGAAAGTTTTGGAGGAAACACTGTTGCAGAAGTCATAGAAATCTGAATTTTGTATATGTTGTTTGCATCCCCTGATCAGACAGACGTTTTCTTTCTTTTTCCTGTACTTTTCAATGCGCGGGACTTTGAAACGTCACCTTTTCCAACATTCGAACGGACACCGTTGCCAAAATATTTGACCAAACCAAGTAAAACTTGACCTGTGGCCTCCATATGGGGCCTAGATTGGGCTTGCCAAGTCTCAACTCTGTGAACCCTCTGCAATGCCAATTAGCTCTGTGGAAGTCGTACAGCCACAGGACCAAAATATCCTAGCAAAGGGCCTTCTGCATTGCAACATAGTCAAAAATCAGCCTCCCAGCTCAAAGCGTTAGTGAATTATTCAAAAAACACACAAAAAAGGCCTGAAAAAGGCACCACACACGGTGACCTTTGGCACTTCCGAAGGTCGCATGGGTCTGGACCTCGGCACAGTGGATGAGAGTCACCTCCTGATACAGAGTCTAGAATTTCAGCCTCCTAGCTCAAAGCGTTAGTGAACTGTGCAAAAATAGACACGAAATAGGCCTCATAACAATACATAACAAACCTCCTGTCCCTACTGAGCATTAATAACATGTCATAATCGAAGGAGAACTAATTAAAATGGATGTCCTTAACATGAACCTATTGGATTATTGGATTATCAAGGACACTTTCGTGTTTTTGTGTTTAGAAATGTTAAAGATATTAAAAGAAAACCATAACACAATGAGGAAAATACTGTGGCGAACAAGTCGTGCCCAGAGCATGTCTCGAACCACAGTCTCCCAGACTACAGTCAACTGCACTAACCAGTCTCCCAGACCACAGTCAACTGCACTAACCAGTCTCCCAGACCACAGTCAACTGCACTAACCAGTCGGCCAAATGCTGATGTGTTGCCCAGGCGGGCAAGGCCTTATCTTATCTGTGGTCATTACACTATGTTCCAAAAAGTATTGTTTTTAATGGACAAGATCCGGCATTTTACGTTGAATTCTATTGTTCAGGTTTTAAAATTCTAGCTAAATACATAATAAAGGGAGGTGAGGTGTTAGCTTCATAACAAAACTTCTGTGCCTACTGAGCATTAATAACATGGGGTTAGCCATAGAAAAGGGCGATAATGAGGTGTGAGCTCCATAGCAAGCATTAATAACATGAGGTTAGCCATAGAAAGGGGCGATAACAGTCTCCTGCGCCTACTAGTAGGTAGAGTAGGGCCCTACTGGCCCATATCTATGGGATGATTGTTATTGTTTTGTCCTTCATTCAATGGTATGACAAATCGGGTGACGGATCCCATTGACTTCGCATAGTACTATATCCGTGGTGCTCCCATTAAAACCTCAATAAAACACTGCTAAAACAGCGTTAAAAACATGCTTTTACAAACTGACAGTAACAAACAGTACCTTGCTCGACAAAAACTCATAATTTAGCCACTATAACAAAGAATAATATATAGGTAATAATAATGTCATATCCGTGTATATATCACGACAACGGTATCTATTGATTCGCATTGTACAATATCCGTGGTGTTCCCATTAAAACCTCATTAAAACACTGCTAAAACAGTGTTAAAAACGTGCTTTAACAAACTGACAGTAACCAACAGTACCTTGCGCGACAAAAACGCATAATTTAGCCACTATAACAAAGAATAATATATAAATGTTGTATGTTGTCCTGCCATGGCAGGACCCTTCCATACCGCATTCTCACCGACAAAGACACACACTCACGCACCGTTTCCCCCTCTCCGGGGGGTTCAGCACCGTTTCCCTCCCCGGGGGGTCCAGCACCGTTTCCCCCTCCCCGGGGGGGTCCAGCACCGTTTCCCCGTCCCCGGGGGGTCCAGCACCGTTTCCATCCCCGGGGGGTCCAGCACCGTTTCCCTCCCCGGGGGGGTCCAGCACCGTTTACCCCTCCCCGGGGGGTCCAGCACCGTTTCCCTCCCCGGGGGGGTCCAGCACCGTTTCCCCCTCCCCGGGGGGGTCCAGCACCAGCCCCGCCAGGCGAGGGAACGCGGGTGATGTGGGACCCCCTCCCGACCCTGGTGTTGAGTGCATGTGATTAATGCCATAAAAACAGGGAGGGGGGAGGTAAGGGTATCATACTGACAATAATCCCCCCCCTCCAGAACTAAGTATCCCCCAGGTGGAGGGGGAAATGGTCCAGCATCCCTCCATTCATACTGACAACATAACACATAGACTCCTGAGAATGGCTCCACCCCGATTCAGCAGAATGTTGTTCAGTGGAGGCAGATATTATCTCACTACTGATGTGATCTGATAAAAGATTCCTAAAGTGGTTGATACATAAACTGGACTTTTGTTTCCAATTCACTAGAATGGTTTTCTTTGCGATACATAAGGCAGTGAGAACCCGGTGTGTCCAGTTAGGTTCAATTTGAATATCTCCCAGGTGACCTAATATACATATCGTGGGGCACACTGGGATTCTGTAGTTGATCCATGTGGATAAATCCTCACAAATCTCCGTGCAGAACCTCCGTACCAGTGTACAAAACCATAAAGCATGCATATAATTATCAGGGGTGTTCTCTGTGCACTGTGAGCAGATATTTTCAGGATGTCTGGGTTGTTCCAGATGGGTGTACGGTCACATGGAAAAAGTGAATTTTTAGCTACTGTAAGAAATTCCCACCAAGCTGACAGAGTTGTGCTAATATTAATAGTTTTGAAACATTGATGATGTTTGATGCTTTGACTAATAAATGGTAACTCTGAGATTTCTAGCTCATTGCAAAACACTTGCTCTGAGTCCAGCCATTGACTATAAAGGATGATCTTTTGACCATTTTACAATATACTGTAATTTATTGGCTATGAAGTAATACTGAAAATTAGGTAACTCTAAACCTCCATATTCTTTGGTTTTTGCAATGTCATTAGACTAATACGTGGTGTTTTATTCTTCCACAGAAATTTTGATACATATGAGTCCAATGATTTAAACCAAGAAAGAGGGGGTTTGAATGGTATCATTGAGAAAAAATAATTTACTTTTGGTAAAACCATCATTTTAATGGTGGCTATTCTACCCATGAGTGAAATGGGGAGAGAATTCAAAGGTTCAATAAATATTGCAAATAGTGAGGGAGAGACTTTTTACTTTAGAACTTGATTTGTGTCAACTCCGTCAGACACACTCAAAAGTTTACTATTTTAATTCTTCCAGTCCAACAAGAATCTAAAGTCCTGAAGTTTGTCGGTCTAGTGTTTAGTTACTCGGATATGTAAAAAAACACAATATATAAACTTATGTTGTGATTTCACACTATTCTGAAAATCCAGATTTGTAAATGTCAGCATTTTCAATCTTTGTGATTAATTTTAAAAGGATGTAGATTAGATTAGACTAGACTAGAATAGACTGAACGAAGAATAAAAAATACTTTAAAAAATTAACAAAAACATACGTCTGACGGTGTTGACGAAGAACTGATGTGTATTACTGATTAATGAACAAATATGTTTTTAAACAGATGGAAGAGACAAAACATGAAGAACTAACTACTCTTTGTCTTATATTAAACATAAATCAGATAAAAATAATAAACATACTGCAAATTCTCTTTTTTAAGTGGTGTGTGTGTGTGTGTGTGTGTGTGTGTGTGTGTGTGTGTGTGTGTGTGTGTGTGTGTGTGTGTGTGTGTGTGTGAGAGTGTGTGTGTGTGTGTGTGTGTGTGTGTGTGTGTGTGTGTGAGAGAGTGTGTGTGTGTGTGTGTGTGTGTGTGTGTGTGTGTGTGTGTGTGTGTGTGTGTGTGTGTGTGTGTGTGTGTGTGTGTGTGTGTGTGTGTGTGTGTGTGTGTGTGTGTGTGAGAGAGTGTGTGTGTGTGTGTGTGTGTGACTGCTTGATTCAAATTTTAAATTGAAATTCTTTAACAACAATACTGCTCAAAATGCTAATAATGAAACATGTCTGAACATGTATGATATTAAGAGGTTATAGCTGGATTTTTCAATTCTGTCAGCTTACATGTCGACTCCGTCAGGTGTAGAACCTGACGGAGTCGACGTCTGACGGAGTCGACGTCTGACGGAGTCGACGTCTGACGGAGTCGACGTCTGACGGAGTCGACGAAAGGGAATGTATTTTCCCGCCAAAACATGCATTGTTCACTGCAGCTAGCTGGTTTTTCCTCAGTTGTTAGCTGTCTCAATAACCTACTAAAATACCTTAATTCAATCCACTACTGTTTAAAAACATTATCATAACAGAGAGACGGTGTTGATGTTCCAGCTGTGACCAGAGGAATATCAACATTGTTTGTCTAAAATATCAAAAACTGTAAAAGCTACCAGAGTATGAGTGGTAGCGTAGCATTAAAGCTACCAGAGTATGAGTGGTAGCGTAGCATTAAAGCTACCAGAGTATGAGTGGTAGCGTAGCATTAAAGCTACCAGAGTATGAGTGGTAGCGTAGCATTAAAGCTACCAGAGTATGAGTGGTAGCGTAGCATTAAAGCTACCAGAGTATGAGTGTTAGCGTAGCATTAAAGCTACCAGAGTATGAGTGTTAGCATAGCATTCAGAACAGGCAGGGAGAGAAAAGGCTCCTCAGGGAAATAGCTGATCATTCTATTTCCTGATTTAGTGAGGATTGTAAAAGAATCTGACGGAGTTGACAGAAACTGAGGACAGAACTTTGATAGGCAGGATTTTAGGGAAATATTGTTTGAAGTTCACTTCATGTATTGTTTTATTTAGTTAAGACCACTCTTTGTTATTTAATATATATATTTGCACACTCATAGAGTTTTTTAAAGGTTTTTTGGGTGGGTCAATACTGTGACCTCTTGCTGAGGACAGGTATAATAACATGGACCTCTTAACTACAGACCAGACATTTAAACAAATTCACACAGAAAAAGTGTAAAATGCGTTATAAAAGAACATATGTATACACAGTTCCTTTAGATTTCACTTTGTAAGTATGTAAACCATGATGCATTTCTTGATTTTCAATATAAATTAGACTTTTCTATGTAGGACATGTTTTGTCCCTACTCTCAAGAATCAGTGATATATATGTTGGCAGCACTTTATTGGGGATGTTTTGCTCTTGTTTTATTGTTGGTTTGAAGCGACTGAAGGACGTGGAGGTTTGAGGAAGATCTAAACCTGCAGGACGTTTGGATCCATCCATCTCTGGTTCTTCCCTGGTCTAATCGGTTCCACGTCGCTGTTGTCCGTCCGCAGATACAGTTCACTCAAACGCAGAATAACAGGAAACCTGTTCCTACCAGAGTGATTTATGCACATAAAACCCTCCACGACCCCACCATGCAACCAGTTTATTAACATGCGATTAAAACGTAAACGTTCCCCTTCCAGTTTTTATTGTTAGAGAAACAGCTTTTCACCATCATCTTGTTCTGACATCATATATTCACACACATAAAGGACAGATTACTGACAGATTTCTTACAGAGAGCATAAACATGATCAGATTTCTTCCTCAACCAAACAAACCTCCCACACTTTGAGTTTTGTGAGGAACAGAATAATTATGGTTATGTTGACAGATGCCATTAAAAAATGCAGAATAACCAGTGTGAAGGTGGATTTGTTTGGCACAACGACTGTGATGAACCGCATGAAAACCCAAACCTGCTCCAGGACCGGATTCCTCTGGTCCGTTTCCAAACTCCAGCAGCACGAAAGCTTTGTTTTATTGTTTCACTGTTTTATTGTTTCATTGTTTCACTGTTTCACTTGGCGGTTTGCTGGTGATTGCAGGGCGGAGTCTGTCCCGTCTACTTCCTCGTAACTCTGGTTTCTGATTTGAATATACGCTTTAGCTTTGTTCTTGATGGTAGATGAGTGAGATGAGATGATGCTAACACGCTAACACGCCCCAACGCCCCCAACAACCCAAGTTAAAGCCTAAACTAGAACCTGTTTGAGGTTCGGTTTCCTGTTTTGTAACTGTGTCTTAAAACCATTGATTTTTCGGCAAAGAAATGTTGTTTTTTTTCTTTCCTTTTCATCTTGTTCTGCAAAAAGTGTGTACAAGCCGAAATAAAGATTCATAACGTAACATAACATAACATTGATCATGAGAGGTCTAAAACTGAGTCCTACACTCCCCCGTGTCGGGTTTATTAAGATAAGATAAGATAAGAAATCCTTTAATAGTCCCCCAGAGGGGAAATTTCCAAAAATTATATTATTGGGTTAGAACTCGCTCTCGTCCCCTACTACGTCCTGTATAATGGCGC
The DNA here is from genome assembly GCF_033807715.1 of Cololabis saira. Classification (NCBI taxonomy): domain Eukaryota; kingdom Metazoa; phylum Chordata; class Actinopteri; order Beloniformes; family Belonidae; genus Cololabis; species Cololabis saira. The sequence continues at coordinate 55,340,694 of NC_084588.1, forward strand.
TTTTACGCTAGTACCGCCTCGTCTCGCCTCCACTTGACTCGCCCTCGTTTCTCTGCAACACCAGATCAGCCGTAGCAAAAATGAGAGTGAGAGAAGCTTCAAGTGGCGACGCTTTTTATTTTGTGTCAGTGCTGCTGAGAAATCAGCTGGAGCCGCGAGAAGCTACGAAGAGACAGAGTTCCTGGAAGATCTGGTGTTTCCTTATCTCCTCTAGATCTTTTTAATTCTCTCCTGGTAGATCTGGTGTTTCCTTATCTCCTCTAGATCTTTTTAATTCTCTCCTGGATCTGGTGGTTCCTTATCTCCTCTAGATCTTTTTAATTCTCTCCTCAGCACCAGGTTTATGAACATCTGCACCTCAGAGTTGGTTTAAACAGACTTTTGCCTCCATTGCCTGTTGAATAAAATCACAGCGAGCTGCTCTTGCGCTGATTCTCTCTTCCTGACTCAAACGTCTGACTCCAACCCCCCGACCAATCAGTGGCCTGGAGTGTGATGATGTCACAGCCCGACTCAGCCGCTTAGAATCTCGGCAGGGTAGATACCGTAAAAAAGTACCTACTCGGCTGCACTTCTACCCCAATTCATAGGGTGGAAAAGTGCATTAGAACCTCGACAGAGTAGATACTATAGCCTCTACTCAGTTTTAGACCCGCCTCGGCCCGTAGTGGAGAAGCAACATTAGAACCTCAGCAGAGTAAATACCTAACAGGATTTATTCGGCTGCACGTTTCCACCATTAGTGGAGAAGTGCTAAACCGAGGCGAGTCGGGCTGAGTAGGTACTAGTGTAAAAGTGCCATAACTCTAAGTATTTTTGAAAATATTTGTACATTTTTTGTAAATATTATCCATTTTTTTTGGTGTTTACTATTTTTTTTCTCTTGTACATACTCTTTTTCTAATTTTTATATTGCTCTTTTTATTATTTTTTTATTTATATATCTTTTTATTTATTTTTATTTTTACTTTTTATTTATTTATTTATTGGTTATTTCTATTTAAAATTTTTTGTATAAAGTGTGTGTGTGTTTTGGCTGCTGCACGACTGAATTTCTCCTCCGGGGGATAAATAAAGTATTCTATTCTATTCTACCTATGTTCTCCTGGACCTGGGCTACCGGACCTGGACCTGGGCTACCAGACCTGGGCTACCGGTTCTGGGCTACCGGCTCCACCACTGCCCCCCCTGAAGATCATCTGGCTGCAGCATCCTGTTCTTTAACCCACTCAGAAATCACCGTACCAAACATTTAACGGTGAATTACGGCTCTCTTTCAGACTGTAAATAACAATAATAGTTCATATATGACAATAGTAATAGTTAATATATGATAATAGTGCTATATAATCCCGCTTCCCATTTACAATAGCACTCATAGCACTCATAGCCCCGCCCCCTTTATGGGGCGGGGCCTAACTGAGACTACCATCCTTCATAAAACCGTGTGTTTGTGCTTGTGGACGATGCTGGAAAATACCCCTTTTTATTCAACCGATAACCTGCTAAAGCTTCATTTCTCCCAGATAAACCCAGAATTACAAGATGCACACGTATATATATTATATATATTTGAGACGGTCGTAGCGACCACTTTAGCTCTCGGACTCGATGAGATGGTTGCGATCCTCGGTCTTCCTCCTGCGGCGGTAGTGACGGACGACGACCGCTAGCAGAACCAGAGACACCAGGAAACCGCAGCCAAACACCACAGCGGTGACGTTGGACGTCAGGACGGATCTGAACCCCCAACCTTCTCCTGATCGCAGCTCTGGAGACGCTGAAACACACAGAGACATCGTTTAGTTTCTGGACGGATGGACAGGTCAAGAAAACCAAACTACTGGGTGTAACGTTGGATGAACTGTTGTCATGGTCTGATCACATATGTGTCCAAAATAGGAAGAGGTTTAGCATTGATTAGAAAGTGACCCTAGTGTTATTTGTCATCCCCTATGATCAGTCAGGTAATACAGTCCTTGGTTTTCTGTTATCTGCAATACTGTTATATTTATATGCTCTGCAGCAGCAAAGAAACAAATATAGAAATTGCAACTGGTTCAAAACAGAGCGGCTAGAACGGAACTTCACTGCTCAACACGTACAAATACAGAGGATCTGCTCCCGACTTTCCTGGTTCACAGTTGAAGTTAAACTAAGCTACAACATCCTGATGTTCTTTAGAAATATCATATTCAATCAGACACCTGAATATTTCTTCAACCAATTACTAAATACTAGAGACAGACGTAACCATGACACCAGACATACCTGATACCTCCAACTGTAGAACTAATCTACTCAAACACTCAGTTATCTATCCTTCTATAATGTCCTGGAACTCTTTACCTCCTCACATATCTGGCTCACAAAATAAATTAACTTTTAAAAAACGACTTAAGGCTCAACTAATGCTGCAGACCATAAGACTGGGAATTTATTATTGATATTGAAATTAGTAGAATTATATGGAAGAGTTTCAGAGCCAGGCAGGAGAAAAAAACATTTGAGAGGAAAAAGTTGAAATGTCAAGATTAATTTTGAAATATAATTTCAAGAATAAAGTTGAAATTTCGTGAATAAAGTCGAAATTTCTCCAAAATTTCTCTTCTCTATATTGACGAAATTTTGACTTTTTTCTTGACATTTTGACTTTTTTCTCGACATTTTGACTTTTTTCTCGAAGTGCATAATGAAAAAAAAAATATTACTAATGTATGGTATTATTAGTGCTATTATAGTGTATTAGTATAAATATAGTGTAACTGTCCCGCAGCTTCGGAAAATGTGAAAAGTAAAAATGTAGAAACGTGGGCCTTAAGCCTGAATTATGGTTCTGCGTCAGTGACGGCGTCAGCGACGGCGTGTGGTCTGCGTCGACGTGTACCACACGCCGTAGGCACGGCGTCGTTTTGACGCAGAACCATAACTCAAGCTGTAAGCGCGAATCGAGTGGTATGACTTTTATTAGCGACTTTTAGCGCCACCCGGAACGCATTGGGAGAAGTTTGGGGCCTCACCACTCGCACACCGTTACTCGACAAATTCTGAACTGATTTAGAAAGTTGTAGGCCCTGAATTTAACTACAGTCCTGTGAATTTTCAGAGCGATGGCAAAAATAGTTTTCACACGAAGAGCAAAAACATTTCCAGATTTCCAAACTAATGGGGAGATTTTCCCATGTGGCGCGGAATGTCACACTGTGGATGGGAGGAGGTAAAAAAAAAAACAAAATTCACCTTTTTTCTAAGTCACCTAGCTCTCTCATATCTGCACGAAGAAATGTCGTTGAAACTTCAAAACGGAGGGAAACTTCTCTTCTCTCTCCAAACCCAAAGAGTTTTTTCCTAAAATGTACACTTTTCAAGATATGAGCACTCAAGCGAGGACTGGAAATCACTTTTTTCTCAAATCTGTCAAAAGTGTGGGTGTCGGTTGCTAGAGTGGGAGAAACAGCATAAAATAACCCAAATTTTTATGGGAAAAAAGCTTTCTGGGCCCCATGGGATTTTTTTTTCGTCCGTATTAATGGTGCCATCGGTGTGAACCGGAGTCAAGTTCTCTCGTCTGATTTATGTCTGACTTGGCAATAAAGCTTTTTCTGATTCTGATTCTGATTCTGAAATGTCATCAAAATCGCAATCATCCGGCAGTAGTCCCGTGGCACTTCAAAATTTCCAGGGAATTTTGTGTCTAGTTGTTGTTTTTGTTATAAGTGTAGTTATGCTAGGAATGTATGACTGTATGTATTTATGTCTTAGATGTTATCGTGTATGTAATATTTTATATACTTTATGGACCCCAGGAAGATTAGTGGTGGCCAAGGCGGCAGCTAATGGGGATCCATCCAATAAACAAACATGCAGAGACGTGGTCGTATCTCACCTGCCACCACGGCCTTCCCCCTCGTCAGCTCCTGCTCCTCGTCAGCCTCGCCCAACGAAGGACCAACGAACTGGAACGGGCCCTGGGTGATGAAGTGGCCGCCCGTCTCCTTGTTCAGATCTCTGCGTCGCCGGGCCGGATCCTTCAGACATCCCTGAGCACATCTGGAGAACGGACTTCCGGGCTCGCACAAGATCACGGAGCAGGTGATGTAAACCTGGAACAGAGAGAGGATCAGAGACGGATCCATCAACACAGAGAGGACCAGATCAGACAGATCCATCTTTTACTGCAAACATGTGCAGCCTCATTGTAATATATATATATATATATATATATATATATATATATATATATATATATATATATATATATATATACTACCAATTCTAATTAGGGCCCCGCGTCAAACTTCAACGTTAAACAGGAAGTGATACTAGTAGCTGATTGGTCCATATTTGATAGTTCCTACTTTCTGTCATAACTTTTGAATGGTTTGACATAAAGAGTCATGGTGGCTTCATCGGACTCGGTTTTGAGTCTTTGACATTTATTGGTGAAAATTCCACACGGGACGGCCCGTTCATCGCTGCTTGCAGCTTTAATTAGTGCCACGAGGCACTCCTCCTCCATAGCTATGCCATAGCAATGGAGAGGAGTCTATTATCATCCTGCGTGTTTATTACCGTATTTTCTGGACTATAAGCCGCTACTTTTTTCATAGGTTTTGAAACATGCAGTTTATACAAAAGTTCTATTCTGTGGATTTTTCTTCCACCGCTCGGGGCGCTTTAACCGGAATTAGAATCAAAACTAAGACAAAATAAATGCAAAGAAGAATACACTACTTCTTCTTTAGCAGATAGAAGTAGAAGCAGATTTCAAACAGATAAATAGATAAATAAATAGCGGTTATTTTCTCTTGGTTCTGTCCCGTTTTAATCAGCAAAGTTGCTGCCGTGTTAAAAGACACTGTTAGGAAAGATCTATTTAGGTACAAACATGTACATCATTTACAGTTCAAAATCCTTCTGTACATGTAGTAAATATCTAATCTAACAACAGAAATATCTGCGGCTAAATATATATTTATTTAAATAGAGCGGATGCGGCTTGTATGCAGGTGCAGCTTGTATATCTTTTTTTAATTATTTTTTTAGAAATAGAGCGGATGCGGCTTATATGTAGGTGCGGCTTATAGTCTAATAACTTACAGTAGTTTTTTTTTTTTTTTTTCATTTTCCGGACAGATTTCGGTTCGCTACTCAGATTTCAGAGGACCCAGGCGAATCATATATCAAAACATGCGGCTCGATCGGGAATAGTGTGCTCTGACTTTTGGTGTTGAAATTCCCATTTGTCTCGAAGTTATTCCCAATAAAACGGTCAAAAAAACCCATTCAAAGAGGATGGGAGGAGGTAAAAAAAAAAATTCACCTTTTTTCTGAGTCACCTAGAGGAAAACTACAGTTTTTTCCTAAGATGTACACTTTTCAAAATATGAGCACTCAAGCGAGGACTGGAAATCACTTTTTCATCAAATCTAGAGTGCGGATGTCAGTTGCTAGAGTGGCAGAAACAGTAAAAAAATAACCTGAATTTTTATTTGTCACTCGAGCTCACGGCCAAACCGTAAAAAGGAGACAAATCATTTTTGGTCAGAATGTAGACAGAGGTGTTGGGATTCATAAAATGTGACTTTGACAGGCGGGGTATGCACAAAATTTAAACGGGAAGGGCTAGAGCGGCACCAATACCTGTCTCAGTCTCCATTCACTGTAATGTAATCAAACGTTTTCTTCAAAAGAATCTCACTCTGTCTTCGCACTGAGCTTACTCAATCATTTTAAGGAATATCTGAATAAAATTAAGATTGTCATAATCTGCCGGGTTCTGTGTCTCTCACGATGTTTTCGTTTTTCTGCTAGGAGCTACGGTTTTATCACAAATCAGAGTTATTTCAGAGCTTATCAGAAGCCAAAATCTGGGTTTTTCTCACAGCTAAACCGGAAGGTTCTGAAGAGAGGTTCTTGTTGCCGGGGTAACCAGAGCTCAGCTGTTGACTGATTGACTGAGCCAGAACTGGTCACATGACTCAGTCAGTACAGACTTCATATACACATATATACATACATATACTGTAAAATGGAGACGCCTCAAAGAATTCTGGGAAATTTGACCCCTGACCTTCGACCTTAGCCAAGTACACACACAAACATACACACACACACACACACACACACACACACACACACACACACACACACACACACACACACACACACACACACACAGTAAATAACCCCCAGTAAATGCTATGACTTTTGAATGGTTTGACATAAAGACTCGTGTGTGGTGTCATCAGACTTAGTTTTGAGTCCTTCACCTTTATTGCTGAAAAATGCAGCAATGTACACAAATGGGCAGCAGCCCCCCGTGGCACTCTCCACATTTCTGCGTGGAAATTTTCTAGTTGTTATTATTATTATTCTATTCATGATACATTGTTTCATAGTGTATTATCATATTATATTATGAGATCTCATGGGATGTTATATTATAGTATTATTATATTGTTATATATATATTATTATTGTTATATATTATTATTATTATTATTATTATTACCTGGTCGAAGTCTCCAGTGAATTTGAAGGCTTGGACCTCAAAGTTGAAGGCCGTTGGATCAGACGAATGGACCTGCACCGTTTCATCCTCCAGACACCTGAGAGACGAAACAACAGTTAAAAATAACTCTCCTCTGATCCTGGAGAACCGGAATAATAAACAACATTTTTTTCTCTCTCTCTCTTTTTAGCACCATTTATAGTTTTATAGTTTATAGTTTTATCTGGATCCCCATCAGCTCCAGCTAAACTGCAGCTTTTCTTCCTAGGGTCTGACACAGTTGTCATAGTTTGCACCAATAACCATTTTTAATAAAGATTCATATATATATATATATATATATACACACACACACATACATATAAATACATACATATATATATGTACACATACCCATATGCTATCTATATTATTTATTTATTTATTTCATAATAATTAAATAAGTTTTATATGTATCTATTCAAGAGATAACCAGATATTTATTACAATGTCACCAGGAGGCCGAGGCCCATCATTTTTTTCTTTGAATCAAAAAAGGATACGACTATCTTTGTTTGACGACAGCTATTTTGTGTTATTTTATAACTTTGTTGTAGTTTTGGTTTTGTTATTTTGTTTGTCTGTTGTTGTTTTTTTTAACTTACGTTTATTAGAAAGTGTTTGTTTTTTTAATTGCGTAATTTCTAATTTCTTATTTTTTTTATTATTATTACATTAATTGAAATGTGATTTCTTAGGAAAAAGGGACAGATAAAATAAACGTAGTCTTCTTTCTGTTCCCTTTCATTCAAGGAAAGAGATTTGTTGTAATGATATTAAACTGTTTTAAAGAATTTAATAAAGAATAAATCCCTGCTCTGACCCGTTCTTGATGATGTCGTAGGAGAAGGCGTTGTCCGGGTCGTTGTAATGATATTAAACTGTTTTAATAAAGAATAAAGCTCTTTACTGACCCGTTCTTGATGATGTCGTAGGAGAAGGCGTTGTCCGGGTCGTCGTCGGGCGTAGCTTTGCAGGATTCCACGAACAGCGTGACGTTGGGCAGGTCTGCGTTGGCCTGGATCCCCATGTAGATGGTCTGCAGCAGCTTCACCTCCACCGGGTACTCGCCCGCCTCCACCCGGGTGGAGAAGTTGCTGTCCCGGAAGATCTCGAAGGTGTAGCCGAAGCTGCCGAAGCTGGACTCGGTGAAGATGTAGTCCGACTTGTGCAGGGTGTAGTAGCTGGAGATGCTGACGGTCTTGGGGAACTCGCAGGAGAAGTCCACCTTCACCGTCTTCCTGCGGACGATGATCTCGTCCGGCTTCATGAACGAGTTGATCTGGTTCTTGAAGACGATGAAGTCGCCTCCGTCCTGGTGTCAGAGAACATCCAGAGTTGTAAAAACATGCAGAAAGACATGCAGAAACTTGCATTCTGCTGAAAAGCTATGTAACTTTACAACTCAGTGGCACTTCAACACTCCGATCTTTAATCATTTCAGGCCACGTTTCCACATAACCGGGTATTTAAAAAAACGGATATTTCCCCTCTACGTTTATAAAAATCCCATCATTTCCAGGAACCTGCATAAATATCTGTTAAGGTGCTATGAGCAGCCAAACCTACAGGGGGCAGTGTAACGAGAAGATAAAGTCATGCTAGACAATCAGAATCCTGGAAAAAAACATCAACAAATGACACGAGTAACTTCCAGTTACTTCCAAGATGAACCAGAGTGTTTGGTTTGGAGTGACAGAGAAGTGGAGTTACTTTTAAGTGTGACGTTAGAATATAAAACAGGTAAAATACAAGAAAATATTGACGGTTACAAACTAATTGTAACCACAGGTGTCACTCATGACGCTGGTGACGTTTCTGTCTCATAATGTGACGTTCTGAAGCCTAAATGTCCGTTTCTCTCCGTTTACAAGCAAACGTGAAGACGGAGGTTTTAAAAATCTACACTTTGGCCGGAGTTTTCAGAAATTATGGTTTTTGGAGACTTTGAGCTTCGTTTTCGTGCAAACGAACGAACAAAACGCATGAAAACACCAGCGTTTTTGTTACGTGGAAACGGGGCCTTAGTCTAAGAATTGGGGGCAGAACCATCCAATTCCCACAATGGAGAGATCGGGGAATTCCTCTACTTAGTGATATCTACGATGAAAATGGCCTGCGCACATTTCAAGACATAAAGCTTTTTTTTCAACTTGCAAATTAGGGCTGCACTTAAGGCGCAAGGTGTAGCTAATGATGTAGTTATCTGAACATCCCTTGTATGAGCTAATAGACAAGTTAAAAACAGGGGGCGTGGCCACAACTATATATCAATATATTTCAAAAATGTCATATAAACCTTTAGCCCTAGATGCAACATGGAGAAGAGATAAACCTAACTGGAATCGAAATTTCAACCCCGAGTCGTCTATTGTTATCCTGCGTGTTTATTAATTTATTTTTTTCAATTTCAGACAGATTTCGGTTCGCTACTCCTACAGATTTCAGACGACCCAGGAGCATCAGTAGAGTGTGAGAAACAGTAAAAAATAACCCACATTTTTATTTGTAACTCGAGCTCACGGCCAAACCGTAAAAAGGAGACAAATAATTTTTGGTCAGAATGTAGATTTAGGTGTTGGGATTCATAAAATGT